>NW_008332965.1:265438-275394 GCF_000622305.1 Nannospalax galili
CTCCACTTTTCTGTGAACCTTGGATAGTGTGTGTGTGTGTGTGTGTGTGTGTGTGTGTGTGTGTGTGTGTGTGGGGGGAGAGAGAGAGAGAGAGAGAGAGAGAGAGAGAGAGAGAGAGAGAGAGAGAGGTGGCTGCTTGCAAACATATAAAGGTCAGGGGACAACCTGCACCATCTCTCCACCTTGTTTAGGACACAGGCTGTCTTTTGGTGCTGCTTAGGCTAGCTGCCCTGAGAGCTTCTGGAGAGTCTCTTGTCTTGGCCTCCCATCTCCCATCTCAGTGGTCCCATAGGAGCACACTGCATTACAAATGATTGTGCTCCTCAGTCTGGCTTTTACATAGGTTCCAGGAATCTGAACTCAGGTTGTCAGGCTTGCAAGCAAGTGCTTTTGCCCACTGAGCAATTCCACAGCCCAATAATAATATTTATATAACCTAATTTGTACTAGCATAATTTTTAAAATCCTCTAATCCTAAAAGTATAATTCTAGCTGATGATTCGTGATACTCATATTTTCTAGCCTTACTTAAATACATCTTACTAAAATACATCTTATAGCATCACAAGTAATTATGTTCCAGTTATAATTACTGTATGTACAATGTTAAGCTAAACTTCAATACTTAGGAGAAAAGTAAAATTCTATTTTATAGAGAGAATTTTATATTTGGAAACTGTAGGTTCACCTGAACTTCAGGTAAATCATTTTCTGAGTTCTGCTATACTCCTTCTGTGGAAAGGCAGGTAAGAGGAATTGTCTTATTTAAACATAATAGCAATACTCATTTTACAGGTGAGGAAACTAAAGATCAGAAAATTCATGGTAATAATAAACCCAAGACCACACAGTTAATAAGAAACAATGCAGAGATTTAAGTCAAGCCTTTATAGGTCCAAAGCACATCCCACTTTGGTAATATCTGCTCATGCTCTATCCACTAAATGAAGAAACTGCTAGTTCTACTGGATTCAAAGTTAAGTACTACCATGAAGGATAAGCATTACCACCAGAGCAAAAAGTAAATAGCCAGATTGACAAGAAATTCAGTGAGCTCATATAGTGTATACACATTAGGAAAGTCCCCAGGTTATTGGGGGTGCATTCAACTTGGAGTGGGGTGCCAGATACAATGGGAATAAGATAGTAAAAAACAGAAAGGTAGGTAGAAGGACCAGATGACAGAAACCCTTCCATGTCAGGCTAAGGAGCTTGGCTTTTTTCATGGGGGCACAGAGAGCCATTCAATCATTTTAAGTCTAGGCAATAACGTAATTAGATAAAACTTTTTGAAAACCTATTCATTTTGAAAGGGTGAAGATGCAGTTATTCAGGAAAGAAATAGGAAGTGCTTAAAGAGTGGCAATGGAGAGTGATTGGATGAGATCGATTCAACAGATATTTAAGAGAAAAAACTAAGACTCAGAATAGGAGAGTAAATTGTGACTACCTCTGGGGTGTTCAAGGATTAAGTGGACAGGATTGTATTCTACGGTTTAGGAACTCTGAGACCCTCAGGTTAGAAATGTTAGGCCAAAGCTGGGTAGGTATAGGGCACTGTATATCATGTAAGAGGGGCTACTTCATAGTTGAAAATATGACCAGCAACCTTAGGAAGAAGTCTGAGTTAGAAACACTGACTTGGAGGTTCTTGGGTTACAAGTGAATAAGAGAATATATACAATAAATTAGAAACAAAAGCTCAGAATAAAACCCTACAGAACATTGAAATTTTAATGAGTGAAGTGGATCACTGGACTTAGCTGTACAGATTAAGAAGGAAATATACTGGAGGGGAAATGTATTAGATTTAGGTCATGGAAATAGAATGTTGAGCCAATGAATTCATAAGGGATATAGAAAGGAATATGTAGGATACAGAATGTTTACATTCTTATGACCACAAGACTGGTGAGCCAAAAATCCAGTTGGAGCCAGACTCCTAGGAGCAGAAGGCCCAGCAGGCAGTTATAGGGTTCCACACCCATATCAATAATATTTTAATTTAAAAATAGGTGCAAAGAAATGAAGTGAATAAGAGTTAGTATCAGTATAAAATATGGTCTAGTTGACTCATTCTCGGGAAAGAAAGAGTTGATTTTGGATGGACATGTGCAGCGAACAAAGGAAAAGATCACAAGGGGATTAACTTGGGTTACAAATCAAATGAACTGCACTAAACCTACAAGCTTGAGAAATTCTTACGTACAGCAGAGCTACTTATCTACAGCTGATGATATTCAGAGTCAGTATAAATAAACTAGTGTTATATATCCATATCACCTCACCTACTTATGACCACTACAAAGCCCATAAACAAATGACTGGTGTTGGCAACTCTGTTAGTTTACAGTCTTGTTTGATTTCCTTTCTCTGGATCCTAAGAAGATTAAGTCCATTCGACACAATTAGGATTGATGAAAGGAGAGCCAATGCTACAAACCTTCTTACTACCTGGTTTTTCCACTCTACTCCAGACTCTGGTTTCCAACCTTTTGTCCACATGAAAGTTAGAGTAATCACCTAAAACTTTAATTGGATGCTATCATTCCCTTGTTTTAAATAGTTTAATAACTTTCCAATTGATCAAAAGCATTCCAATGAAACTTTACCACAACCAGGTCTTTACTCTAAACCTCACCTGCCACCCTGTTCTATGCCAGACCTTTCAAATGTGCCACTCCCCTTGCTTCAAATATTTGTTTTGTTTTTCACAAACTGCCTCTTCATCCTGTGAGTGTAAGATAAAACATCATCTCCTGACAGACACATCCCTGGCTATATGATGAAAGGAAATACTTTAAAAAATATTTTATTATTTTTTATTTTATGCATATGAGTGTATTGCCTGCATGTAGATAAGTGCACCCATGTCATGCAATGCCCTCAGAGGACAGAAGAGGTCATTGGATTCCCCTGGAACTGGAGTTACAGACAGTTGTTAGCTGGCATGTGGGTGCTGGGATTCAAACCCAGGTCCTCTATAAGAGCAGCCAGTGCTCTTAACTGCTGGAGCCATCTCTGGAAATACTTTTTATTATCCCTGTCCTGTTCATTTCCCTTATAGCACAAACTATATTCATGCACTTGAGAATTATCCAAAAATTCCACAAGGGCAGGAAATATATTTTTTATTTACTGAATGCTTAGTAAAATGCCTAGTATGCAGCACACAATCTAAATTTCTGATAAAGGAAAGTAGAAAGTAAATAATGAACACAGAGAAAAAGAAAAGGTTTTAAGGAAATGGCAGAATTGGAAGGAAAACAGTAAGAACATTCTGGGGGAAATGGAGTATTAAATAATGCTATTTGACAATTTATAAAACTAGGTTTAAATGTTAAATTACTTTCACTAGTAAACTTAATTTTAGGAACTTTTAAAAATGAATCGGGGTCAGAGAGAGGGCTCGGTGTATAAAGGCTCATGCTGTCAAGCCTGGAAACCTGAATTCAATCCCCAGACCCTATATGGTAGAGGAGAGAACCAATTCCCATAAGTTGTCTGATTTCCACACACATGCTATGCTACATGCATGCATACACACACACAAATTAATTAATTTAATGTAAAATATTAATTAAACCATAGTAGAAAAACATTCTTGCCAAACCTACAGAATTAAGTTCTTCACAGGCGGCGATACATGATAAACACTCTAAATACTCTGTAGTTCAAAGAATAACATTTATTAACAAATACACCGTTTTAACTTTTGAAAACCAGAACACTTATTAGTTCATAAGGAAATGTCCAAGAAATGATATGATATAGGAAGCCTCTCTGAACAACTCACACTCAAGGCAGAAATCATAGTCCAAAGTAAAAAGGCTAGACTTTGTTTTGGGAATATATAACAACCAATTTCATGTATCAACTTGGCTAGCATCATTCCAGATATTTCTGTGGTTACTTTTAAATGAGACTAATATGTAAATAGGCGGGTTTTAAGCACAGTAAATTATCCTCTATAATGTTAAGGCATTACAATAAGTTGAAAGCCATGCTAGCAAAGATCTACTGCTTCTGAGAAGAGGAATTTCTGCCAGCAGAATGCCTTCAAGCTTCATTCAAATGCAGCATCAGCTCCCATGGCTCCTCAGCCTGAACCCTGCAGCTCTGGCACAGCACCTTGATCACACCAGCAAGTTTCTTAAAATAAGTTTCTCGCCCTACTCTTCAATCCCCCCGCCCCGCAGTCTCTTTCTGAGGAACTGTAATAAAGAACTGGGAACTAGAAACATGAATTCAAGTCTAATTCTAGCTGTTAACACCTAGGTGATACTTTCCTTGGACTGTTTACAATTTATAAAATAAACATTAAAAAATCAAAACAAAGCTGGGTGTGGTGGCTCACACCAGAGCCAGGTGGAGCTCTGTTAGTTCAAGGCCAGCTTGGTCTACACAACAAGTTCCAGGCCAGCTGGGGCTACAGGGAGACCCTGTCTAAAAAAAAAAAGGCCCCCCCCAAAAAAACTACCAACTCCATTTCTACATATTATTTCCAAATAAATGTGACCTCAAACTATGCATAAAATTAATTTATATAAGCACTTCTTCATTTACTCATTTTTAATTGAACTTTTGAAAATTTTATACAATATATTTTTATCATATTTCAATTACCCTCCCCTATCTGGACCCCACTTACAATACTTGCCTGACTTCATGTGTTTTCTCTCTCTCTCTCTCTCTCCCTCTCTCTATCTCTCTACTAGATAGATAGATAGATAGATAGATAGATAGATAGATAGATAGATAGATAGATAGATAGATAGATAGATAGATAGATAGATAGATAGATAGATAGATAGATAGATAGATAGATAGATGCCTATAGAGTCGAATTTGTGTCCCCAAATGCCCTCAATTTGGGTTCATCCACTAGAGCCTAGTCAACCCTAACAAAAGTCATACCCTTAAAAAAGACTGACTCCTAGTCAGTCTCCCTCCTAGTAGCAATTGGCTGCCAATACTACCTCGGGTTGGGGTTTCTTACCCACTTCCCCATGTCTATACTGGATTTTGTCTGGCTCGAGTTTACAAGGGACATGTGCGTACTGCTACCATTGCTGTGAATTCATATAAGTAACTGTCCAGCTGTCTGCACAATGCTATTTTCTTGTGGTTATCCACAGGCTCTTACAGTCTTTCCACCTCCTCTTCCAAAATGATCCCTGAGGCTTAGGAGGCAGAATTTTGATATAGGTATTGTATTCAGGGATAAGCACTCTGTAGTCTCTTACTGTCTACATACTGGCTAGTTGTGGTTCTCCGTGCTGATCACCATCAGCTGCATAAGGAAACTTCTCCGCTGAGAGCTGAGAGCCACATTAATCAAGGCAGGTCTAGAAGAGCTTGTAGGCTCATTCAAATTTTCTTCTTATTTACTCATAATAAAAATCTTACAACTAAAAAGAGCCCAGGACCAGATTGATAAAGTACAGAATTCTATCAAACCTTTAGAGAAGAAATAATACCAATACTCCCCAAATGATTCTGTAATATAGAAAATAAAGACACATTCCCAAATTCCTTCTATGATTTCAGCATTACTCTAATACCAAAGCCATGCAAAGATCCAAGAAAAAAAGAAAATTATAGACCAATCTCTCTGATGAACACAGTTGCAGAAATTCTCAATAAAATACTCACAGACTGAATGTAAGAACATATCAAAAAGATTATCCACCGTGATCAAGTTGGCTTCATAGAAATGTAGGGATGGTTCAACATATGTAAACAAATAAATGTAATCCACCACACAAACAGACTCAACAGGAACCATAAGATCATTTCATCAGATACAGAAAAGGCCTTTGACAAAAATCCAACATCCATTTATGATAAAAGTCATAGAGAACCTAAGCATATAAGGGATATATCTCAGCATAATAAAGGCAATGTACCACAAGCCCACAGCCAAAATAATACTAAATGGAAAGAAATGAACACCATTCCCCTTAAACTCAGGACAAGACAAGAATGTGATTCACTCTTTCCATTCCTGTTCAACATAAATATAGCACTTGAAGTCTTAGCTAGAGCAATATGAAGGAGAAATGAAGGAGATGAAGCAATATGAAGACAAATGAAGGAGAAAAAAGAGATACAAACTGGAAAGGAAGAAGTCAAAGTATCTTTATTTGCAGAGGATATGATTCTATACATAAGAGATTCTAAAGACTCCATCAGAAAACTCCCAGGATATCAAAGTAACACTTCCAAATCAGTAGCCTTCCTATATACAAACATCAAATATACTAAGAAAAGAATCCTATTCATGATAGCCTCAAAATCCATAAACAATCTTGGAATAAATCTAACAAAGGAAGTAAAAGACCTGTATAATAAAATCTTTAGGATGTTGAAGAAAGAAATTGAAGACGATACCAGAAGATGGAAAGACTCCCCATACTCATGGATCGGCAAGATTAATATTGTGAAAACTGCCATCCTACCAAAAGCAATCTACAAATGCAATGTAATACCCATTGAAACTGCAACAGCACAGCTGTAAATGGGGAGGCACCCACTCTTCTGTAAATAAACCCACACCCTATGCCCTGTTAGCAAGCCCAACGAACTTGTTAGGATTAAAAAAAAAAAAAAAGAACAGAGCCAATGGAAACCTTAATATAGTCCACCAAAGTTGAGCCCATCTTGGAAAATCCTTTGGTCTTTGATTTCTTATTTCCATTCCCCCCCCCCTTAAACTTCATTGTATATATATATTTTTTTATGTAACCTGCTTCAAGTTATTTCCAGAAAAATGTGTTAAAATTGCCTCTCTTTGGAATAATAACAAAAAAAGAGAAAAGAAGAAGGGAAGGAATGAAGGAACAAAGGAAGGAAGGAGGAGAAAAGAAAAGGAAAAAGAATTGTGTGGGGAGAATATTTGGGAGGAAGTGGGTTGGTGAGAGTGGCAGGGATGAGACAGGCCCAAGGGAGGGGACAGTGAACAAGGTGCACTGTGTACAAGTACAATGAGCCCTCTTCTCCCCAAAGCCAAGATTCAGATGACTGTCTATTGCTGCTCATAAAGAACCTATCAATATGTCATCACCCCCATTTTACATATAAAAAAGTTTCAATTATAAAAAAACCTGCAACACAATTCTTCACAGAAATTGAAAAAAAACAAATATAATCCTAAACAATAAAAGAACTACTGGAGGCATTTACCATCCTTGATCTCAAATTATACTACAGAGCCATAGTAAAAAAAAAAAAAAAACAGCATGGTTCTGGCATAAAACCAGACAAAGTGATCAGTGTCTGAGGAACCAGATTTAAATCCATACATTGACAGCCACCTGATTTTTTATAAAGGAGCCAAAAATATACACTGGAGAAAAGAGAGCACATTAAACAAATGCCACTGGTCAACTGGATAAGGACGTGTAGAAGAATTAAGCTATCTCCATATTTTTCACCACGCACATAACTCACTTCCAAATGGATCAAAGACTTCACCATAATACCTGGTACCCTGAATCAGATGGAGGAGAAAGTAGGAACTTATAGGAACTTATTGGAACTTATAGGTACATGAAAGGACTTTCTGAACACGACTCCTATAGAGCAAGCTTTAGGTCCAACAATTGACAAAAGGGACCACATGAAATTAAAAAGCTTCTGGACATCAAAGGACACCATCATTGAGTGAAAAGGCAACATATAGAATGGGAAAATGTCTTTACCAGCTATACGTCTGACAGAGGGTTAGTATAAGGAACTCAAAAAACTAGATATAAAAAAAGACTCAATTAAAAAGTGGGGCAAGGAGCTGAACAGAGCGTTCTCTAAAGATGATGGGAAATATTTATTTAATGTTCTACATTTTTAGTCATCTTAAGTCTCTCAGAATGGCAAAGATCCAAAAAAAAAATAATGACAAATGCTGCTGAGGATATGGACAGAGGGGAACTGTTATCCACTACTAATAGTAGTGTATACTGGTGCAGCCACTATGGAAATCAGTGTGGAGATTCCTCAAAAAGCTTAAAATTGATCTACCATATGATTCAGCCATACCACTCTTAAGTATATACCGAAAAGACTCTATACCCTACACCAGAAATATCTGTTCATTCATGTTTATTGAAGCCCTTTTAATAACAGCCAAAACTTGGGGAAAAAAACTAGATGTCCATTAACTGATAAACGGATAAGGAAGGTATGATACATTTACACAATGGAATATTATTCAGCTCTTAAAACTAAATTATGAAATTCTTAGGTAAATGGATGGAACTAGAAACAATCATCCCAAGTAAGGTATCATCACATGGTTCTCTCTTATAACTGGATGCTAGCTTTGAAATCTTAGATATGCATGTTTCAATTTGAAAATTTAGAGAGGTTAAGAAACTAATAAATGACCATGGGGTGGGGGATGCTTCCTGGGAGTGGTATAGTAGAATGCAGTGATTTGAAGAAGGGAAAGGGGAACATTACACTAGGAAGGGTTATAGGGGGTGGGGAATGGGAGAGCAGGGCAGAGAAGGGAGTATGGGGAAGGATAAGTAAAACTAAGGCCACTAGAAAAAGCCATATGGAAACCTACCACTATAGAAGCTTCTTATATACAACATAAAAAGAGATTAAAAGGAGTTATCCTATAACAGGGGACATTGCCCTTTCTAAACATCATAGGCTAATGAAAAAAAAAAAAACAGGGGTCCTACAGACACTCAAATAATACTAGCCATTGCCCCTGCTCTTGGTTAAGATCCTATTGCTGAAGACACTATATACATAAGTTGTAGAACAAGGAAAAATTAAACTGAAGTGCTAAGTTCAAGCCTCATCTCCTCTGGCTAGCATTCATAGTGCTAGAAGGTACTATGCAGGCTACCAGAGGTGAAAACTGATCATCATCCTTACCCAGCTGTGAATTCTGAGAATTACTATAACAACTGGCCTGGCCAGATATGCCCACAGGTGCAATAGTGGCACAAATATTATGGGAGTAACCAATCACTCTTTAATTGGATTTAAAGTCTGCTTCCTAAGATGGAGTCCATACCTGACATTGATATCAGGCTTAGGGAACCTGAGGCTGAACAGGTCATAGGCCATAGGGGAGAGCCTAACACTAGCTGTCTACTAAATAGTTATATTAAACTGACTTTTTTTTAATTTTTAAAAATTATTTATTTAATAACAACATACTTAGAAGAAGCATATCATTACAACACAATTGACTAACGGTTTCCTGAGGTAGGATGCATCTCTTTCAAAATTGGCTGTAAATTTTTAGGTTTACAGTTGAATTATTACGAGAACCTTGAGAGTGAGTAGGAAGGATGGACTGGCAGGTTGGCAAGCTGGCAGGCTAGTAGGTGAGGTGACTAAGCAGTCAGATATTCCTGATCAGGGCCAGTTTGGGGGGAAGAGATGACCTGCTCCTGCTGTGAGAACCCTGGGTTTCATCCACTTCTCTACCAAGATATTTACCAAACTCTTAAACAAAAGACTAGCAACTCCTCAAAGACCAATTCTGCCCTCTGTGATTTTGTAAAGTTCATCCCACCTTGCATGTCCTTTGTCCTGCAGAGTTTGGATCTGGCCTGAAGTGTCTTAGCTGTCTTTCTCAATTCTGACAGTCTCATAACTGTGCTGTCAGCATTAATCTTTGTTCAAGTTCAGACCTGGACTGATCTTCCTCCTTACTGTCTGAAACTCTCCTCAACCCACAACTCCCCTTGGGACAGGCCTTTGTAGAGCCAGGAGTAGGCTGCTGCTGCAAGGCGGCTGGGTGGAGCCTGTCTTCAGCAGCTTGGAACTAGAATGTGTCCTCTGCTCCCAGGGGCTCTGTGTTTAAAAACAGCACAGGCAACCCTCCCTGTGCTGGTGACACACAGACTCATGAGGGTGAATAATCATTTTGATAGTCATTTTGGGGGTAAGCAACAGAACAGTGAATAAAAACTCATCTCCAACTAAAAATA
>NW_008332965.1:276672-291584 GCF_000622305.1 Nannospalax galili
AGAGTTCTCCACACTGCCTTCCATAGGGGCTGAACCAGTTTGCAACCCCACCAGCAGTGGATGAGTCTTCCCCTTTCCCCACATTCCCTCCAACATTTGGCATCATTGAGTTACTTTTATACTCATAGATTAATGCATCTCTCAATTCTCATCACAGAAGTTTCCTTATGCAGTAGATGGTGATTAACACAGGAACCCATAAATGGCCAATGTGCAGAGAACAAGAGGCTACAGAGCATTTACCCCTGAATAGGACACCTAGATCAAACTTCTGTCCCTCAAGACTTGCAAAAGAGGGGATGAAAAGATTGTTAAGAGCCAAAGGTGATAGATGACCACAAGGCAACAGAGTTTTCTAAACAGGTGATCAGTTACTCATATGAACTCACAGCAATGGTGACAGCATGCACAGGTCCCATGCAAGCTAAGACAGAAAAAAAATCTCAGCATAGACATAAGGAAGTAAATAAGAAGCTCCAACCCCACCTAAGGAAATTGTGGCAACGGATGTCTGCTGGGAGTGGCAGAGACAGTTTCTTTCAAGCATGGGGCTGTTGGTATGTTAACCAGGCTCCAGTGGATGAACCCACACTAAAGGACATTTGGAGACCCAAATTAGACTCTATAGGCTGTTAGGCTGCCTTATTACATAATAGAGTGTATCATATCGGGCAAGAAGCAAAAGGGGGATGTAGAGAAAGGTAAGGGGCTCTAAATGCCATCAAATTATATTGTATGAAAATCACAAAAAGTAGGATGAGCTCCCAGCTAGTATAAATAAATAGATTGTTCTGATAAACCCCATAGAACCTCCATGGTGTAAACTACTGGAAAGAAACCAAAGTAACAGTGACCTCATCATACAAATGGCCCATATTTGGCAAATTTCAATAAAAATTAACTTCTCTGAATTGAAGAATATACTCACTACATCCTTAGTTTTTAGAACAAATTACCTCATTTTATAGTGCAAATGTTTTATTTCAAAAATAGCACTATTTTAAATGTATAAAATATGATCCTTTCAAAATTATTGCAAGCATCTCATTCATCTACTAATCATATTAAGAATATATGTTACACTGTTAAAAGGGAAACTTTAGTTAGAAAGAGATAAAATCCAGTAATTTTCATAATTTAAACAGATAATTATATAACTTGAAATCTTATCAACCAGTTCATAAATTTTACTAAACATAATATAAAATATCATGAAATATAGAATAAAACAATATTGAGCTAAAATTGACAATTTCCCTTACACTTTTGTTTTTAAACACTTACATTTTGACAGACAAATTCTCTCATGATAGTAAATACAGATTAATTTGTCAAGAAAATTGATGAAAACAAAGCACTGGTTTTTGAGGAACACAGCAGGAAGTATGTGAAGAAGGCTGGAGGGATTACTACCCCAAGGGCGAACCTGCTTTCTCTTCAACTACTGACTGAGGTACAGGGCTGCTGGATGGGGTAATGCTGTCTCAGACAAAGTATTTCCCAATAACTGCAACCCATGCAGGGAAAACACATAATCAAGGGTTTAAAAACATATGCCAGAAAGGAATGGAGAGATGGTTCAGTGGTTAAGAGCACTGGCTGCTCTTTCACAGGACCCGGGTTCGAGTCCCAGCACCCACATGGGCAGCTAACAACTGTTTTTAACTCCAACTCCAGGGAAATCTGACAGTCTTCTGATCTCTAAGGGCATTGCATGACACGAGCACACTTACATACATGTAGGTAGTACACTTATATACATAAAATAAAAATAATAAATAAAATATTTTAAAAGCATATGCCAGGAAAAAATAGGTAGAAAATGCATTTAAAAATTAAAAATTAGAGCCAGGCATGGTGGCGCACACCTTTAATCCCAGCACTCAGGAGGCAGAGGCAGGTGGATCTCTGTGACTTCAAGGTCAGCCTCGGCTACATACCGAGTTCCAGGCCAGCTTGGGCTACAGGGAGACCTTGTCTCAAAAAGACCAAAAAAATAAAATAAAATAAAAATTAGATCAGAGGATAAAATTAGATCAAAGGATGTAATATATCAGTTGAGAAAATAGTAACATTCAGCTTTTTAGTCTTTCAAATTAGAGAAGTTGAAACCAAACAATTATAGGCAGGATAAAATGACATGGAGTCAAGGTTTGTTTAGGGGATAAAGTTGGAATTTTAATCAACCAGATCATTAAATCATTTTAAAATACTTTTGTTTGAAAATATATTATTTTAATAGTTCTCAAGATTATAATAAAAGTTGTAACTGAAATCTTTCTGAATTATAAAGCGGATTTATTTGAACTGTCATGTCAGGTATACTTTACAGTATGTTCCAAATTCCTGAAAGTACTCCTTTGTAAGCTTCTTTTAAAAACATTCACAGAATTTTCTAGTTAAAAGCGACCTTCCCTCTTCCTGTAAGTGGCCTAAGGTGGCCTGTGAAAATGGCTCCATACTATCTTGTAACAGAAAAACCACACAAAATCATACAAATCAAGAAGTTCAAATCTTTAAGTTTTTAAAAACACTGGTAAAACTGCCAAAGCCATCAAAGGGTAGCACATACCCCAAAAGTCACCAAATATCTGAAAGGTGTCAATTTAAAGCTTCTAAGTGTGCCATTCCTGCAGTATAATGCTGGAGTTGGTACGTGTGCCCATGCCAAATAGTGGAACGCGACACAGGGTCTATAGCCCAAAAAGAGTGCTAAGAGTGTTTACACATGCTTAAAAATATAGAGTAGGGCTGGGCTTGGTGCTGCCTTTAATACCAGCACTTAGGAGACAGAGGCAGGTGTATCTCTGAGAGAGTGAAGCAAGCCTGGTCCATGTATCCAGGCCTGCTGGGGTGACAGGTAGACCTTGTCTCAAAAAGCAACCCCAACCCCCAAATGCAGAGAGTAAGGCTAAAGGTTGAACTTAAGGGTTTAGATGTAAATTCTCTGGTCACTGAACACATCTAGGTGAACAAAGCACCCAAGATGCACTGCCATGCACACAATGGAGATGAGCCTCTCTGAAAAGGAACAGACTGTTCCTAAGTTAGAGGAGAGACTGCACAGAAGAAAAAGATACCCCAGAAGAAATTAAAGAAACAAAGACCCATGGCACAGGAATAAATTCAGAAAAAAATAAATGCAAATAAAAGAAAATTTTGATCTTGAATTCAATGGTTTTCAAGAATCTCATGTAAAACAGGTACAGTTCTGAGGCTTACCCAAAGCACTCAACCATTTTAAGTGAAAGTAAAGGACACCAATTCCAGTGTCTGGTAGAAGACCCCAGAAAAGCAATGCACCCTGCTAAGAACTTCTGCCCAGAGCTCAATTCTACATTCTGTGGCTGTCCTATGAACACTTCTACACAAAAGTCATGGAACTGAAGATTTTACTCTCAATTCTTTTTTTAATTTTTACAATTTGTTTTTACTTTATGTGTATGAGTTGTATTACCTGCATACATGTAAGTGCATCCATGAAATGCAGTGCCTGCAGAGGGCAGAAGAGGGTGTCAGATCTCTTGGAACTAGAGCCACGGACAGTTGTTAGCCATCATGTGGGTGCTGGGATTTGAACCCAGGTCTCTGCAAGAACAGCCAGTGCTCTTAACCACTGAGCCATGTCTCCAGTCCCTACTCTGAAGTCTTTAGGCTAAGCATCTCTAGTTCCTTCAACTCATTCTCAGTGACTAGTTTCAATGATTGTTCCTACTACAGTCAACTTCTCTGGACACAGCACAATTTGCCAGTGACCCATCAAAAACATGGTATCCAAAAATACACGAAATATTCCAGGGTGATGTTTTTCAACTTATTTTTATTCTTAGTAATGAAGAATAAGATTTACATTTCTCCTTAAAAATACATATATTCTTTAAGATAGGAAAATGACTAAATTTATATCCTTTCATGAGTACCACCTGAGGTAAAACTTGGCAAAGTGTTCCTGAATTCTCTTTATGTTATGTGCACATTTAAATCAAAACACCAGGGTGTACCACACATATGGTAGCAAAATTATTCTTGGATCTGAAACTTAAATTTCCATTCAAGTTTTCCACAAAAAAGTCTCCAGATGAAGATCAATGAACAGTTACTTTATATTTTTAAGGGCTTCTTGCAGTAGAAGATAAGTTTCACTGCCTTGCTAAAAAGATTTATATGTCTATGCATAAATTTAGACAACACTTAGATCTTAATGTGAAGAACTGATGCTTGAATCATGTCTACATTTTTCCCATTCTCCACATTTTTCCTAATTAAGGCAATGCTTAAGAAAGAAAATACTTTGGAATTTTAATCTCATGGGCACACACTGAATTTCCAGTACTTATGATATAGGACACTCTACTTCATTCCTACCTATTACAAGTCACATATACACTTTCATAAATGCAACATTTATCCTGCACAGAAAAATAATTTGAATTCATAATTCAAGAAATCATCGCCTGCATATCTATAATAAACAAAAATTTTTCTAAATAATTATGTAAAACTAAAAAGTAGTTATAGCTTTAAAAAATCCACTGAAGTAACAGTTAAAATGTGAACTAGTTCAAACATTCCCATTTGTTTGATATTTTAATATATTTCACCATGAAGTTCTCCATCTAACACCTTAAGACAGGATTAATGGAAATACTAAGCTTATTTTAAACAAAATAGAATAAATGAACCACATAATATTACAGAAGTATAAACAGAAATCAAAGACTTGTTACTGTAACATTTAACAATAAAATCACTCTTCTGAAAGGATTGAAAATCAATTTAATCAATGATTTGATGCTTGAGAGAATTTCTGAAAAAAACTTACAGACTAAATGAGAGGTGTAAGCTCTCTAGTTCTAAAAAGTCTCCTTAATATGTCTAAGAATTCTAATGTAGCTTAGTTTAAGAAAACCAAATCCAATTAAACCCTGGCTACCCTGGGCAGCTCTCCTAGCTAGGACTACCTGATTCTAGGACTGCCTCTTCCCACAAACTCCCATCTGGGTCATTTTTCAAAAGCCAGGTCCACCCACCTTTTTGTAGGAGACCTAGGACCTCTGGGCATTGGCTCACTTATCGGTTGGCATTTTAATGGTTCAGTAATAAGCAGAATAGCATCAAGCTATGGAAAGTGTCTGCAAAAGACTGAAGGTTTGTGTACTTCCAAAATTCAAAGGCTGGCATCTTTCCAAAACATAACCAAGCCAACACCCTATCTTATACTCCCTAGTCTCCAGGACTAGGAGAAACAAGCTTCTCTTGTTAGGAAGGCACTCAGTTAATGGTAGTTTGTTATAGTGCCTGAACTAAGACAGCACCTTCATTTTAAGGTTTAAGTATATAGCTTGCAATTATTAAAACTGGCGATGAAACCATGTACCTTTCCATAAGCAACTTATGCTTACTTTATTTATAATCAGTTACTGTGCTACTAAAGTAGTTCTAGCTTAAGTAAAATTAGTATTATATACTTAAATGGTGCATCAATTAAACATGAATGTTTCTACTCAGTTAACCATTGATTTAATAGTTACTACAGTCACATTCCACACTATGTAATGGAAACATATTTGGTTGAAGGAGTATTAGCTTCAGCAATTTTTTTCTGCATTTATTCTTTTAAGCGTCTCTTCTTTTTGCTACTTGACAAATTTAGTTTCAATTAAAACTGATACTCTCATCCTGCAATACTACACTATTTAATGGACATGTGAAGAGAGTTTATATTTTCATATGAATAAACAATCTTTAAACTAAAAAATGTATCCATGTCTATTTCTAATCTTGGTCATGATAGGGTCTATTTTACCAGGTATACTTCCTATCTAATTTAATTAATGAATGATCCAGCTATGCTTTGGAATTCTGAAGGAAATAAGTATATAAACACTAAATGTAGGAAAAACTATTTTAATATTTTTGTTGTAGCTCATCTTAAGACAGTTCCTTGTATTTCTTTAAGAATTTTCCAAAACAGGGGGCTGGAGAGATGTCTAAGCAATTAAGAGCACTAACTGCTCTTTCAGAGGACCCAGGTTCGATTCCCAGCACCCACATGGAAGCTAACAACCATCCATAACTCCAGTTCCAGGGATCTGACGCCTTCTTCTGACCTCCACAGGCATTGCACGACACAGGTGCACTCACACACATACAAGCAATATGCTCATACACATAAAATAAAAATAAACATTTTAACAAGGAATTTTCCAGGAGAGCCAGAAATGGCGGTGCATACCTTTAATCCCAGCACTTGGCTGGCAGAGGCAGGTGGATCTCCATCACCTGTTTCTACCATTGCAAAGTTACCCACTTTTAGACCTTTACCAAAACAGGATGATACCAGCACCATGCCCCTGATATTCCAAAACTATGAGCTAAATCTATTTCCTTTATAAAGTTTCTAAGTTCAGGTTTTCATCATAAGAATGAAAAAGGAACTACTATAGTCAGCCACTATGCTACAGATGCCTGAAGATCCATCATCATGCAAACATATTCAGTTCCCTTTCTAATTATATGCAATGACTAAAATTGAAACATATAACACAATTTCAAGTAGGTTTCTGTAATATAGTTGTGCATGAAGACATGAAAATTAATGTACTGAAAAACTTCAAAATCATAAAAATTCAACAAAAATCATTAAAAAGTAGTAAGACAGAAAACTGACATACAGAAGTAGAAAATAGTTTTATACACCTTACTTTCTTTGGCAATAAAGCATTCCTCCACTTAAATTTCAAATTTATAAGAAAAAAGGAAAGAATATAACAAATGCCGACACTCAGACTCAACATCAGTGAGTATTTTGCTATGATGACCTCATCAACCCTTCCCAGCTTTCCTGTCCCCTATTCCAATTGTTTATCTTTTTATTTATGAAATGCTTTAATCCCAAGAAAGCCCCCTATAATCAAATATATTAATACTTGTATAAAAAAGAAATGATACTGTTTATTGTCTTATAAAGTAAGCCACCAAGTGAATTCAGAACTGTACATTAAGAAGATCACCCACCATGATCAAAGTGGGACTTAAGTCCCTAGATGCAAGAATGTATACAAATAAACAATACACACCACATTAACAAAATGAAGGGCAAATAGGTATGCTAATATTAACAGAGGCAGAAAAAGCACATAATAAGATTTTCATCCTTTCATGATAAAGACTGAAGAAATTAGTTATGGAAGGATATACTTAACACAAAGAAGGCTGTAGATGACAATCACACTACTAACATACATACAGACATATACGGAAAAACCTAAAGAAGCTCACAAAAACTGTAAGAATGGCTAATAAATACAGGGAAATTGCAGGATACAAAAGCAACAAGTATCTCTACTGATGTAATAGTGGCACTTTTATTTCAGGGGTAATCAACAGCTGTCTAATTGAACTTGGGGCCTGCTCAGTAGGAAGGAATCAATGCATGGTACTGTAAACATAGCTAAGAACACATGGTGGGAGACGTTTGGGTAATAGCTATTTTTTTTTCCAGAGAGCCTCTTACTCTGTTGCCCAGGCTGGCCTCAAATTCACCTTCCTTCCTTAGTCTACCAAGTACTGGGATTACAGGCATGTGCCACCACACTCCAGTTTCACAATAAATTTATTTGACCCTAAAGGCACAGGTAACCAAAGAAAAAATAAATAAATTGTTTTATATCAAACTAAAAAATGTTTTCACTATGCAAAAGAAAAAATGTTTTTCAATATTTTATTTTTTTTATTTTATGTGTATTTGTGTATTGCCTACATGTATGTAAGTGCACTGTGTTGTGCAATTGCCACAGAGGTCAGAAGAGGGTGTTGATCTCCCGGAACTGGAGTTACAGACAGTTGTTAGCCAGTTGCTCTGCAGGAGCAGCCAGTGCTTCTAACTGCTGAGCCATCTCTCCAGCCCCACAAAGGAAAAATTTTTTGAGAAAAAAAGAAGAGAGGTTAAAAAGTTTTGTAAACCATACATGTGATGAGGAGCTAATCTAAAATATATAAGGAACTCAAACACCTCAACAGCAAGAAAGCAAATTACCAGATTCTAACACAGCAACACTATAAACACACATTCCCCCAAAGAAGCATGAACATGGCAAGAAGTACATGGAAAACCATTCTACATCACCTATCATCAGGAAATGCAAACAAAAACCACAACCAGCTGCTGCTTGACACCTGTTATGAGGACCACTATCAAAGTGCTGAAAGACTTGTTGGCCCAGGGTGTGAGTGAAAGGGAACCTGCTGTCCACTGCTGGAAGCAATGAAATTAACACAGCCAGGATGGGACACAATGCAGCTGTTCCTCAAAAAGTTAAGAACAAAACTTCATCTAACAATCTTACTACTGAATATGTGTCCAAAGGAAGTGACGTCAGCATATCAAATAGATGTCTGCATGTCCACATTTGTTGCAGTATTTTTCACAATAGATATGACATAGAATCAAATTAAATGTTTACGACAAATGCATTAATGAAGACATATACACAATGGGATACCATTCAGCCTTAAAGAAGGAAGAAATCCTGTCACTTGTGAAAACGTTGGTGAACATAATAGACAATTTATTAAGTGAAATAAGCCAAACACAGAAAGATAAATCTCACTTATATGTGAAATCTCATTTAACTTCTAGGTGCAAAGAACAGAATGGTGGAAGGAGCAGTTATAAGATTAGGAGATTCTGGTCAAAGGACGTAGATTTTCAACTACACAGGAAGAAGGAGTTCTAGAAACCTTCTGTACACCACAGGGACTAGAATTAACGACTACATAGTATATTCTTGAAATTATTCAGGGAATAGATTTCAGTATTCTTTCCAAAAATAACTGATAAGTATGTTAACTAGCTTGACCTAGCTATTTCATGACGTACACATGCTCAAAACACTATTTTGTGCATCATACATTAATACATCCTTTGTCAATTACAAAATAAATTTTTTTGGAAAAAGATAAAATACAAGTTGTACTTAAAATGAAAGTATACATACCTTGGCTTCCGAAATGCCAAACTATATTGTTGGCAAGCCAGGCCCACAGTGGGCGTATAAACAATGGGCATGAATTTTTCAATATCAGACATAAGCACACTATAAAAAAGCTTCTCATTTCTATCTTGAAGATCCATTAATAGAAGATACCTGTGGGAATTAGACACAATTAGACCTACAACCATCAGAGTCATGAAACGGCTGTTTAGAAATCTAATTAAATACTTCTCAACCAAGAATAAAGTACTTTTTTAGTCAAATAGAAAACAACTAATGAAGTCAGGCATGATAACAGATGCCTATAATCCTAGTATTTAAGAGATTCAGGCAGAACTTTAAGTTTGAGGCCAGTCTGAGTTAAATAGCAAGTCCCTATCTTAAAAACTTAACAGCAGGGGTTGGAGAAATGGATCAGCGGTTAAGGGCACTGACTGCTCTTGCAAGAGGACATGGTTTTGAGTCCCAGACCCACATGGCAGCTATGAACCATCCTTAATTACAGTTCTAGGGGAATGCGAAGTCCTCTTCTGACCTCCGCGGCATTGCACAACATGGGTGCATTCACATACATGCAGGCAATACACTCATGCACACATAATAAAAATAATAAAATATTTTTAAAATTAACAGTAACAACAGCAAAAAATTTAGAAATATTCTTCAAGGAGTGGGGAGATGGCTCAGTGGGGAAAATATCTGCAATACAAGCCTGAGGAGCAGAGTTTTGATCTCCAACATCCACATAAAATCTGGGCCCAGTGATATGCATCTGCAGCCCCAGCTCTATCGGTAGACAGGCAGAGCCCCAAAGCTCACTGGCTGGCCAGCCTAGTCAATCAGTGAGCTCAAGTTCAGTGAGAGACTGTGTCTCAAAAGCTAAGGTGGAGAACTACAGAGGAAGAGATCCAACATCCTCCTCCAACCTCCACCTGCGCACACATACATGCACACACTCACACACACACACACACACACACACACACACACACATATACACCACCACACTAATAATATTCTTCAACATCTCAAAGAGTGAAGAAACATAAATTTGATCACTATTATTCAAACATTTCAATCATTGCCTAAATAAAATAATTTTATTCAGTACTTTGAGACTTAGTCTGTATTTTATAATAAAAGGCAGATACAATGTCACAATAGAGTTTAATCACTAATTTTAGCAAATAGAAAGACTTCATACTTTAATTTGTACTACTGAACAGCCAAAAGAAATTAACAAAGGAATGAAGTATTTTCCTTAAAAGTAACTAAAGAGGCAAGTTCCAAAGACTTTTCTTACTACTTGTATCTAATGCCTTTTCTGGGTAGAGGCATTTCTGATCAAGTTCTCTTTCTGCACACGAACCTTTTCATGTTACAAAGGATGAAACTCAAACTACTTTGTGCATTTGAAAAGAGTCTTGAAAACCCGTGTTCAATAGCCCCAGCAGCCCTTTTGGATTGATTTCCAGCATGGATTAGATATCACCCGAGTATGTCATTTAAGGAACAAATACTGGAAGCTTGGTCTCCAGTGTGGCCATGGCGAAGGTACTGGGAATTTCAAGAGATGAACCTAGCAGAAGGGAGTGGGTCACTGGGGATGCTGTCCTCAAGAGGGACTAACAGTTCCCAACAGAGTTGCCTTGAGAGCAGTTACTTTACAGGATATTTTTTCTTTTTTTTTTGTCAAGAATATTTGTGCTTACATACAAATAATGTGTGTGTGTGTGTGTGTGTGTGTGTGTGTGTGTGTGTGTATGTAATATGGGAAGATAGCATTTTCTTATAGACAAAAAATTCATCTTAAGAGAAAGCAGTTTCTCTTATGAGAATACAGTTTAGGAAAAAAAATATTTCATTCAAGTGATCCTAAACAGCAAATGCTTTAAAAAAATCACGGTGCTAACAAGCAAATTCTCCTCAAATGTTACTAACCACTCCAAATCACTAAATATTTTAACTTTTTCTCTTACAAAAAAACCAAATAAGCTAGAGAATTTCATGAAAGAAATATGTACAGGAATGTGTTACCTGTCAAAGTCAGAGTTCAGACGCTCAAAATTCTTAACTACTCTAAGGACTTGGATCTCCTGACTGACGAAGCAAGGTGGCAACAATCCATGAATGTTCAGCTGTTGTCTTTCTTCTAGAGTAAAAGCCAAGTCCTATGGAGAAAGGAAAACAATGATTTGGAGAGGGGGGATAAAAGACAAAAACACATTCACACAATCCAATGAAAACTTAAAATTCAAAAATCAGGTCTCTAACTGTAAGAACACCCAGGCAACTGGGAATTAACTAACCATCTGCATCCTTTTCTACAGGCACTGTGATGACATAGACAGGGGTATGAAGAAACTGCTTAAAAGCATAAAAATGAGAGGCCGGGGAGATAGCTCAGTTGGTAAAGTGCCTGCTGTGCAAACAAGAGGACCTGAACTTGGAGCCCCAGAATGCACATAAAAGTCAGGCATGGTAGCACATATCTGTAATCACAGCACTGGAGAGTGGGGAGACAGGCAGATCTCCAACTTGCCAGCCAATCTAACCAATCAGTGAGTTCTGGCATTAGTGAGAGTCCCTGTGTCAAAAAATAAGATTGAAAATGAGAGAGGAAGACATGCAATATCGACCTCTGGCCTCCACACGCATATACACAAATGCACATGTGCACGTATGTGCACACACATACACACAAATCACACACATACATATACACATACACATAATCATAAAAAAACCCACAAAATGAAATACAACCATTAATGCCAGAAAATGTAAAAATGAATAGTTGTTCAATGTTAAAATTATAAGTAGGACAGCTTAGTCTGTGTTTGCATCTCTGAAATAGGTCAGGAGATAGATACCTTGCATGATTCTGGATCTGTTCCAACAGTCCTGTCTCAGGTTATCTCCTATAATCCTTACACACTCCTAGCTACACTAAATGCCCCATTGTCCAAATGCACCACATGCTTTTATTCCTCCATTCATCACACTATGATCAAAAATGTTCTTTTTCCCTGCCTCTCATCAAGATTTATCCCAAGTATCCTCTTTTACTATTCCTATGTTACATTATCTATTTACATAAACACGGATGCTACAGCACAACTGCAATTATAAAAAGCTATGGAAGTCTAGAACAAGCAAATAAAATACAAATAATGGGCTGGTGCCAAAAACAGAATGGACCGAAGAGATTTGCTGGAGTACACTACAGGAAGTAAAAGCAAAGAAGCCTTATAGTCATTAATAGAAAGAAAGAGTTGGTAGACTGGATTAAGGCGCTCCTAGTGGAGAAACTGACTCCTAATGAGCTTCTTTGAAGAGACTGGGCTGTTGGTTATTTGGGTCCAGCCTAAGTGCTGACACAGCATGATGGCTGGCATAAAGGTAAGAATGTTTGTGTGTCCCCCAAATGGTCATGGAGAAATCCTAACCTTCATGCAGGTTATGAGGATTCTCTGTCCTAATAAATAGGATTAACGTTCTTATAACAGAACTAGGAAGTAGGTCAACAGACACTAATCTTCGGTGCAATGATTTTGTACTTCCCAGCCTTCAGAACGGCAAGAAACTCATTTCTTGTGTATTAGTGTCCTTATAAGAGAACTATACAGTAGCTCAACAGACATTATTCTTCAGTGTGATGATTTTGTGCTTCCCAGCCTTCAGAACAGCAAGAAACACCATTTCTGTGTTTTAAATACCCCCAGTCCATAGTATTCTATCACTGCAATCCAAAAGGACTAAGTCAGGTTTGTACCTTGTGATTTCTACTGTTTCTGGACAACCTTGATGGGTAGGAACAAACACAAACTTCACTGAGAGTCTCTACACTCATTTCCTCTGTCCCTGAAAGTTCTTACAATAGAGAATAATGACTCCTGAGTCCTGATTTTATAAGAAATCAATAATTTATTGCATATACAAAATAGAACATTTTATACATTCATCTTTAGAAACATTAACGTTTTAGGAACTATAAAACTGCTGTTCAGAAAACTGACTAGCATATTATTTCTGGTGAAATGACTCGTAAAATTTAAAGCAATCGGAAAGGGGTATTTCTGTGAGAAAATTATCTATAATATGGTAGATATAACTCATTGCTCAAGACAAAAATGTCACAGAATAACTCCTTGGAATGAAACAAAATTATGTAATAGGATATATATGAAAAAGAAGGAAGAGAAATTTTTTTTCTAACTAAAAATAGAAAAATAGGTGAAAATTTTAGGGGGAAAAACTCAAAAAATATACAAATATTGTGGAAAAACCATAAACAATGAATGTTAAACACCTTCATGGTGTACCTACAAAAATACCAACCAAAATATTGATTTTCTGAGAATAACGTTTGTTGTCAAATGTACTGAGATATACTCCTTCATTCAAGTAACAATGGCATTCAGCATCTTTAATTGATATAGCTAGCCAATTCTTTTATAAACGTTTTCCAATGTCTGCTCTGAAACTTAACTCCTGAATCTAACAGCCACAGTATCTTATGCCGTGTAAATGAGAAAGCCACATGGAAATCTTCTGACAGTCTTTGATGTTTAGTATGTTGAGTAACTGCAGACTCTTCTGTACTGTAAGCCAAATAGACAAAAAAGAAAAAAAAAACTTTCTGGTCAGAAAACAGGAATTGGGCTAAGTTAAAAAGTCCTATGGTTGGGAAAAACAATAAGATTCCATTAGTAGGTTATATTCTCTGAGTTGAAGAAAATGAATATAGAAACTTAAATCTCAGAATCCTTGAAATTTAAAAAATATGAGTATATTTAATCACGGTTTTAATTTTTCATAATAAGCATAGTAATAGTAATGGGAAATATTTTACAGAAATTTATGAACAAGTCATTATATCTAAAACTTAACAGTGAAATGATTCAAAGAAGTTTTCAAAGATTTTTTGCATTAGTGTTATCCTGCAGGGCCTACACGACAAAGGACAGTGATTTCAGAGCAAGTACACCAGTTCGCTTTCATTTGACTTCTGCCAAATCTTTCATGCAGTTGAAAAGATTATCTGTCTACAGATTAGGTTTCCAGACCACCTGAAACTTTAATTCTAAGAGGATCCTCACACACTTTAAGTTCACTCCTACTTTTCTCCTTTTGTTTCTTTCACTTTTTTTAACTCTTCAAAAAATCTTTTGCACTACACCACTAGTCAACAGAATGGCATTTGTTTCACAGCAAACAAAGCAACTACTCCTCTAGTTTCTACTAGTTAATAAGCTATGTCTATCTTCTTGAAAAAATACACTGTTAAGGAGAAATGAGAATTGAATTGCTGGTACAATGGGCTTATATTAGAAGTCTCTATGCAAACATAACTAGAAAAAAACTTTGGTAGGAGTAATTCAGAAACTTACCAGAAAAACAAAACTCCTAGGAGCAGAAGGCCCAGCAGGCAGTTATAGGGTTCCACACCCATATCAATAATATTTTAATTTAAAAATAGGTGCAAAGAAATGAAGTGAATAAGAGTTAGTATCAGTATAAAATATGGTCTAGTTGACTCATTCTCGGGAAAGAAAGAGTTGATTTTGGATGGACATGTGCAGCGAACAAAGGAAAAGATCACAAGGGGATTAACTTGGGTTACAAATCAAATGAACTGCACTAAATCTACAAGCTTGAGAAATTCTTACGTACAGCAGAGCTACTTATCTACAGCTGATGATATTCAGAGTCAGTATAAATAAACTAGTGTTATATATCCATATCACCTCACCTACTTATGACCACTACAAAGCCCATAAACAAATGACTGGTGTTGGCAACTCTGTTAGTTTACAGTCTTGTTTGATTTCCTTTCTCTGGATCCTAAGAAGATTGTCCTTGATCTTGAAAAAAAAAAAAAGAATATTTGACTCACATCACATTGTATGAACT
>NW_008332965.1:292196-303059 GCF_000622305.1 Nannospalax galili
ATGTTTTTTTTTTATTTTATTATTTTTATTTTATGTATATGTGTGTATTGCCTGCATGTAGGTAAGTACACCCATGTCATGCAGTGCCCTCGGAGGACAGAAGTGCCTGTTGGATTCCCCAGAACTGGAGTTACAGACAGTTGTTAGCTGGCATGTGGGTGCTGGGATTCAAACCCAGATCTTCTGCAAGAACAACCAGTGTTTTTAACCACTGAGCCATCTCTCCAGCCTGGAAATACTTTTTATTATCCCTGTCCTGTTCATTTCCCTTATAGCACAAACTATATTCATGCACTTGAGAATTATCCAAAAATTCCACAAGGGCAGGAAATATATTTTTTATTTACTGAATGCTTAGTAAAATGCCTAGTATGCAGCACACAATCTAAATTTCTGATAAAGGAAAGTAGAAAGTAAATAACACATTGTATACTCTGCAATGACCATCTTTAATCTTCCCAATGAACTTCCATAGTTTGGATTCATTTTTCTCTGAATTATGATTAAAAGTAAATCAAGATGAATTTCAAAAACCTTAAACTCACAAAAATATTTGAGACAGGTAATATTTGAGACATGAATGGTACCAGAACTTACTGATGCAAATGTTTAAGGCCATTGAAAAATGAAGGCAAGAATGGTTATGTTTTGTTCATATAGTGCATCCCTAGTATCTAGAATAGTACATTCTGGAAATGCAGGGACTGTAAGTGGAGAGACAGACTCCTTCAAAGGGGCAGACAAGGGGATTTTTTGAGATAACTCAACTGTTCTCAGTTTGCTAGTTATACAATATTTTACATTATCAAAACTAATGGAACTATCCATTAAAAGAACATACAAAATACTGGTTTATTAGAGTCTAGAGCCAATTCAGTAGATCAAAAAAAATGAGACAAATGGTATATATATGTTAAGGTAAAGCATAGCCTAATCAGCAGGTCCCAGGTCAGTAAGAAACTTGTATCAAAAAGCAAGGTGAATGGCTCCTGAACACCTGAGCTTGTCCTCTGGCCTCCACATCCATGCATAAATACATGTACATGCACACCTACACATACAAGCAAATAAATTCAGTTAAATCTTGAGACAATCCTGGTTAAAAACATGCATACATTCTGTTACTTCAATGGCAAAATAGTAAGACCATGTCAAAACAAAAGACTAAAAAGAAAAAAACACTTTAAATTGGCCACATTTCATTTATTAGCATATTTAAGTATATTGTCTTAGTATACTGCCTCTAGTATAACGTTTTTAATATTTACTAACATTCTTAATATTTTTTTCTTTCAGTATAATTGGTTTCATTTGTA
Organism: Nannospalax galili; assembly: GCF_000622305.1. Taxonomy (NCBI): domain Eukaryota; kingdom Metazoa; phylum Chordata; class Mammalia; order Rodentia; family Spalacidae; genus Nannospalax; species Nannospalax galili. The sequence continues at coordinate 293,513 of NW_008332965.1, forward strand.
ATATTATGTGCACTATTTATTTTAAACTGTGGTTTTAAGGCACATAGACTTCAACAAACTGTTAAAGGGGCCTTTGGCATAAAGCATGTCAAGAACTGCTACAGAGAAACTGTGCCTCAGACTTAGAAGGTAGATGTACCTCTGACTGCCATGATCTATTCCATAGGGTAGCTTTCCTGCCACAGAGCCACAGTTGAGATGTGTAGAAATATTTTGTCTCCTTTTAGTTAGTTCATTTTGGTTGTAAAGCTTGCTATGTTGGTCAGAATTCACCAGAAATTCCCTATGTATATAGTTTACAAATAAATTTGTTATAAGAGAAATATTATAATTGGCTCACATGATTATGAGAGGCTGAAAAGTCCCATGCTGCCTTTAGCAAGCTGCAGAGCCAGGGAAGCCAATGATATGGTTTGAGTCTGCAAGTCAGCAGTCTCAAGACCCTGGAAGAGTTCATATTTCAGTTCAAGTTTAAAAGCAAGGAAAGACTGACATCCCAGCTCAAAGACATGCAAAAGGAGATTCTTCTAACCTAAGTCTTTTTTATCCTATTCAGGCCTTCAACTGATCGAATGAGGCTCACTCACAATAGAAAGAACAATATGTTTCATTCAATTTGAAGGTTTACCTCATCCAGAAACACTCTCACAGGCACTCCTAAGAATATTGACTGACCAAATCTCTGGGCATCCTCGAGGGCCCAGGCAACTGGACACATAAAGTTGTCACACTCACCAAATCTTTTTCAACAAACAGCTGCTGAATGAATGTTTATAATGTTTAAATGCATGACACCAGGGGCTGGAGAGATAGCTCAGCAGTTAGGAGCACTTGCTGCTCTTGCAGGAGACCCAGGTTTGGTTCCTAGCACCCATACAGATGATAACAATCCTCTGTAACTCCAGTTCCAGGGGCTCTAACACCTTCTTCTGGCTTCCGTGGGCACCATGTATGCAAGTGGTACACATACATGCAAGCAAACACTCATACACACAAAAACATTTTTTAAAGCACAATACTAATAGCACGTGAAATATAGCCCATTGGTTATGAAACTTACACATGAGAGAAATGAATATGACATTTTACTGATAACTATAGAAATAACTATAAAATAACAATTTCAGCAGTACAGAAGGGAAAACAAGAGCTAACATCATTTAGGGGTTAAAAGGGAACGGTTTGCCTGCACTGATGTAAAAATGAGACGAGATGGGTGACTGCTGCCCAAGTGAAGATCTGGGTGGGGGCGCAAGATGCTGTACAGGCATGAACAATGCAGAAAGGCTTGACTTCTTGACAAAGAAGAGGAAAGGGAGCTGCATTCACTGTGGGAAGCAGACCCTATGGCTGGGACATGCAAGCAAGACACACATCTGTCACATTTTTATCTTTTCATCTTTATATAATTAATCTATAATGCTGTTATAAAAATATTTACTCATTAGTCAGTTATTATGCCATGTACCAAATATGAGAGCAAAATCCCTTTACATAAATATCAAGTATTAGCCAAGGAATGAAAACGAATGGAAATTTCAGAACTGAAAAATAAAAAGATTGCAAATATTTCCTGGATGAGCTCAAGAACTGAATTTAAATGAGGATGAGAAGAATAAGAGATGTTCAAAATGAATCATTAGAAATCAACCAATCTGAAAAACTTATGAAAGTGTAAAAGATGTTAGACCTTGTGGTACTGTTCCACAGTTCACATTTATATCAACAGGGTCTCAAAAACAGAGGCAAAACCTAGAGAAATGGCTCCACTGGTAAAGTGCAATGCCAGAATGAGGACCTGAATTCAGATTGGCAGCATTCACATAAAAGCCAAGTGAAGTGGTGAGCTTTTCCAATCCCTGCACTAGGGAGGCAAAGATGGATGGATCCCTGGAGCTCACTGGTCAATCAGCCTAGTCAATCAGTAATCTCCAGGTCAGTGAGACGCACTGTCTCTAAAATGAATGTGGTACCAGGTTCTGTAGCACATGTCGTCAATCCCAGCACTCACGAGGCAGAGGCAGGCAGATCTCTGTGAGATCGAGGCCAGGCTGGTCTACATAGTGAGTTCCAGGCCAACTGCAGCTACAGGGAGACATTGTTTATAAACAAACAAATAAAGCAGAGAGTGAATAAGGAAGGCATCTGACATAAACCTCTGGCGTTTACACACACATTTGCACACCACACACACACTCACACACACACACACACACACACGACAGGAGAATGGAAAAAGACTTGGAAAAAGTGGCTGAAAATTTATAGAATTTTGCAGAAGGATACAAATTTACAGAATCAAGAAGTTTAATAAAGTTAAGAACATTAACATCAGAAAATTCCAATCCAACCCAAAAGCATTTATATTCAAAATACTGAGAATTAAGACACCACCTTTAAAACATCCAAAGAAACGTATATTAACACATATAATTACTTGAGTGACTACAGATTTCTTATTACAAACAAGGGAGACCAGGAAGAAGGGTGACATTTTTAAACGCCGAAGGAAAAGAATTGCCAACTGCTAATTCCATAGCCAGTAAAAATATGCTTCAGAAATAAAAGTAAAATAAGAACATTCTCAGAGGAAGAAAAACTGACAGCTGGTCTCCAGAAAACCTGTTCTGAAAGAAATGGGAAAAGAAATTCTTTTTATAAATTTGTTTATTTATTTTTATTTTATTTGTATTAGTGTTATGCCTGTGTGTGAGTACAACCAGATTGTGCAGTTCCCACAGAGGATACCAGATCCCCTGGAATTGGAGTAACTGACGGTTGTTAGCTGCCGTATGGGTGCTAGGAATTGAGCCCAGGTCCTCTGCAAGAGCACATAGTGCTCTTAACCACTTAGCCATCTCTCCAGCCCTGGTAAAAGAAATTCTTTAGATGGAAGAAAAATGTTTCCAAAGGAAAACCTGGACTATCAGGAATCAAAGAAGAAGAAGAGAAATTGTAATATCTGGAAAATATAACGAATTCTCCTCTCCTTCCTAAACTATCTAAAATATATGTGGAAGTAAAAAAGTATGTAATTTTTATGTTCTACATGAATATTGATATGAGTGGATATAATGCATACACATATCATTCAAAGGAATGTAATGATGTTAATGTTGGTACATTCCAAATGAGTAGTAAAATAAACAGACTATGAAAAAGGATGTATGTATATCATTATTTCCAGAGTAAGCACTAAAAGAAAATGACTATACAAAGAGATATGGCCATAGGCTAAATAGATAAACTATAATAACAAAAACATTCAAACAATAGAAAAGGAGAAATATTAGAGTGAAAATCAGAGAAACAGACATCCAATAAAATGGTAGACAGAAATCCAAATTTAACAAGAGATTAAACTAGAGATTGAATGTAAATGGTCTAAACACACAAATTAAAAGCTACAGTTAGAAAATAGCAATGACTGGTTAGATCACCTGTGTGCTCTTGTCAGGGTTCAAGAACGTCAGCCTCTAAATTTACATGGCAGCATTTCTAGCTCTAGGTTGTAACTTGATGCTCCAGACCTTTTAAAGCTAGTAATACCTTCATGTTACATATTAAGCTTTCATTCTCAGAAGAGAAGTGTAATATTTTTCCATTTTCCAATTGATCAACTAAATATTTCTGACGATTTAAAGAAAATGTCTAAAAAATTCAAGAATGGAATTTTTCTGCTACATCTGTGCTGAGAAACACGCTAAAGTTTTCTATCTTGCGTGTCTCATATTTCTGCTTGTATAGCCTATGCTGAATTTTTACAATCTTACTTAAAAAGTCTACATTTAAAATTTAAAGTTTAATTTAAATAAATTTAATTAATATTTTAGTTTTAATTTTGTATATAAAAGCTGCATGCTTTGGAAAATATATATTCTTGTGGAATGGATAACCTGAGCTAAGCAGCATATACGTATACTTTTTTGTGGTGAAAACACTTAACGTTAAGGATTAAACTTTTATATGAAGGTGAGTGCCGAGTTACGTGGTTCATATTCCTAACTTTTATAACTTCATTCAGAATTGTACCTTTCAGCATTATAAAGAAGAGTTCCTTCTCTTATTTGGAATTTTTCGGCTTTAGTTTGGGGAGGTTATTTTTTGAGATGCGGCCTCACTCAGTAGTCCTGGCTGACCTAGAACTCACCATGCAGCCCAGAGAGGCCTCAAACTTAAAATCCTCCTGCTTCACCTTCATTTAATTTTTCTAGACATGGACTTGGCACTGTTTCATGTCAAGATCTGAACCCCTTTTTCTTGTTTTTATCTTTCCATACCTTTACTTAGCCCTTTTATAACATTTTGTTCTGGATATTTGCAACAGCCTTATGTAGCCCAAGCTGTCCTCACAGTCAATATGCAGTTAAGGATGAACTTCTGATCCTCCTGTCTCTACCTCCTCAGTGCTGAGGTTTTAGGCAAGTACCATCATGCCCAGTTTATGTCATGCTAGAGATCAAACCCAGGGTTTTGCTCATGCCATGCAAACATGCCCCCAAATATTCCCAGAGCCTTTCTGGAAAATTCTGCACAGTACAATTTTTATGCTTTATTAAATACTCAAAAGCAATTTTTATTAATAGGTGAATTATTCTCATTTATATTCACTGATATGACTAATATGTTTGGTCATACTTCTGTTGAATTATTATATTTATCATATGTTAAAATAATATATAAGCAAGATCTTGAATCAATAAAAATCATAAAGACACACAAAAAGATGCTCATTAACCAAGTTTCATTTTAGGTACTAGCCAAAATCATGGACTCACTATTATACTCACTAACCACACCTTCCAACACTGTAGCAATCATTCTCATAATTCAAATTATTGATTTAGACTGATATGGTGGATAATGTCAGCAGTCCTAGCTTCTCAGGTGACTGAACTAGGAGAATCACATAAATTCTAGGCCAGCTTGGGCAACTCAGCAAGACCATGTCTCAAAATAAAGTGAAAAAGGGAGGGGGGTGATTCGGGATATAGTTAGCTCAGCACACACAAGATCCTGGGTTCAGTCCCCAGTACTGAAAAATTAAATAAAAAATTTAAAAGCTCTGATAAAATCTCTGGGTTTTGCCATGTACACGGGAAAACAAAAGAAGCTGAACTGTACTGCCAAGGCTAGCTAGAGTTCCACGTGCAACATTAAGAACGGAGAAAAGAACGTCTACAACGATCCTCCTTAATACATAAAAGCAGTACTTAAAGATGTCATAGATCAGAAATGTTTTTAGACTATGGGATGTCTGATTGTCCACTGACATATTCTTCTCAAATCAAAATAATAGATACTACCAGAGTACAGTAAACAAGTAAAAGTATTACAGGAGCTGGGCATGGTGGCACACGCCTTTAATCCCAGCACTTGGGAGGCAGAGGCAAATCTTTGTAAGACTGAGGCCAGCCTGGTCTATGTAGTGAGTTCTAAGCCAGCTGAGGCTATAGGAAGACCCAGTCTCAAAAAGCAAAAAGCAACAACAAAAATTTTTTAATTGAAAGTATTATACAATGAAATTGCTTTAATTGCAAAAGTATCAGTTTGTTAAGGCTACCAAAATAAAGTACAGTACTTCAAACAGGATGGCTTAAACAAAAGAAATTTGTTTCTCACAGTTCTGGAGGCTGCAAATCCGAGATCATTGTATAGGCAAGGTTTTATTTTGAAGTTTCTCTCCTACTCTATAGATGGCTTCTGAGCTGCAATCATCTTCTCCCTTTGTCCTCATAGTCTTTCTTCAGTAACACATCCTCATCACTTCTTATAAAGATACTTGTCCACTGAATTAGGGTATAGGGCATAGCCTAAAGATCCCACTTTAATTACCCATTTAAAGGCCGTATCTCTAAAATAACTACCTTCTGAGGTATTGGGAGTTAAGATTTAAGTATATGAACTCTAAAATATTGTAATTAATGGCATATAAATACATTTAAAATATAAATGTATGTACACACTATGTCACAATCAAGTTTGAAAATTAGAAACTCTGAAAAAATCATTTAAATGTATTTTAATGTATTCTTAGTTTAAGGCTGGAGTCTTAGGACTCCTTCAGACTTCAGATTCCTGGGAATAATCACAATGTAGTCATGGTCTTTGGTATGAATATACAAGTACCCATACTGATGTTCTTACTCAACCATTATTCTATCAATGAACAAATAAAGCCAGTGACTTTTTAGGTTTTTAGGTCTGGGTTACATACTAGTATAAAAGCTCTACTACAACTTACATTCCCATATTTTTAGAAAACATCTTATTATTTTATTCCGAAGTTAGCAGCTCAAACTACAGAATATTAAAAGAATTCTGTCTTCTCTTCTCTCTAAATTCAGACTTCCAGTATCTGAAAACAGAAGGAATGACAGCTGACTTAATTATAACTCCATCTTCACATTCTTATGAAAATGATATTTTATATTCTCCAAATTCATTTAGAACAATAATCATTTGTCTGAAGACAGTACTTTTTGTTCCTAATCAATTTCTCTCCTCTCCTCTCTCTCTCTCTCTCCCCCTCCCCCTACAAGCTGGTCTTGCTATGCCAGGAAGGAAGCAGATACAAAGCCCTCTGAGACTTATGTTTTAGATTTCAAAGTTAATAATGCTTATCAAAATAAAATTTTCATGAAACACTATCACTAACTTCAACCTGATTAAACTGCCTAAAACAATGAAGAGTCCTATCAGTTGGAGATTTACAGACCATGTTAATATTTAATCTTTAAGAGGGAAATCATATAGGAACAAATGAACTTAATAGAGATAGTTCTACCATTGCGTATACAAGGTGAGAAATAAACTGAGAATAAAAAGTGAGCATGGCTGTCTTTATTGTGCATAGAATTTCAATTTTTGTATAGCAGTTTATAAAACAAATATTGGCCACACAAAATTTCTAAGACTACTGAAACACAACTCATCTAAATCAGAAGGTATCCATGAAAATAATAAGCTCTAAATTAAACACATATATATAAGACAGACACAGATAAGCACCTTAAAAAGCAGTTTAGGTTGTTGGGTATGGTGGTTTTTGCCTCTAATTCCAACACCCAGGAGGCTGAGGCAGGAGGATTGCTTTGAGTTCCAGGCCAGCCTTGGCTCCACCAGGTGAGATTCTATCTCAAAAAAAAAAAAAGTCCAAATAGGATACCTCCAGACAGATATTAAACCCTCTAAGTATGAGGTGGAAGTACTTCCCAAATAGCTATGGTGGACTCAGGCCTGAAATGATATATATTTGATTATAAGCAAATAGGCAAATAGTAAAGCTAAATGTCATATATAAATTATGAATATCCTAAATCTCTTGATTTTTGCTGTTTTTTTATTTTTGTCTACTGTTAACTTTGATTTTACTAATCTTACTTCCTTAAGATTGTTCAGCAAGTAATTAAAATTTTATAGGATAAAAAAAGTTTAAACCAAAATCCCAACATTTCTGACTATATCCCAATTACACAATATATTGATAGAGAGATTTAAATGAACTTTAGACTTCAGTGTGAATTTACTTTCACATAATTACATTAATAATGCCCAAACTATCACATTAAACACTACCTGCAGCTGCTGGGACAGTAACTCACTCCTGTAATTCCAGCATTTGGGAGGCAGAGGTAGGCAGATCAATATGAGTTCAAGGCCAGCGTGAGCTATGTTGTGACTTCTACCTAGGCCAGCTAGGGCTACACAGTGAGACCCTGTCTAAAAAAAAAAAAAAATGCAGCTGGGAGTGGTAATGCTTTAATCCCAGCACTCCGGAGGCAGAGGCAGGCGGACCTCTGTGAGTTCAAGGCCAGCCTGGTCTACATAGTGAGCTCCAGGACAGCTGGGGCTACAGGGAGACCCTGTCTCAAAAAGACCAAAAAAAAAAAATTCCTGCTAGGCCAAGTTTTGTGACCCATGTCTACAATCACAGCACTCAGGAGGCCAAGGCAGGGTGGCCAGTCTTGGTAGCATAAGAAGATTTTCTCTCTAAAACAAGCCAAAAAGGCACCTGCCTTTAAAATCTGAGTATTGTTTTAAGACAAAAATAAAAAAATAAAAATAAGTCATGGTTCATTCATTCATTATATAAACATCTTATGTTCACCGAGCAAAATACTCAATATGATTATTCATGCCCTCATGCCCTACAATGTAGCCCGGCATGGTGGTGCACGCCTTTAATCCCAGCACTTGGGAGGCAGAGGCAGGCGGATCTTTGTGTGTTCAAGGCCTGCCTGGTCTACACAGTGAGTTCCAGGACAGCTGGGGCTACAGGGAGACCCTGTCTCAAAAAAACCAAAAAAAAAAAAAAATTGACAATGTAATAAATACAAAATAATATGGGGCAACTGAATGCGTACATACAGAAGTGTTTAGTAATAATAATAGTAGTACAATAATTAGGAAAAGCTTTCCTAGGGAGCTATTAAATCAACTAGTAATATTTTAATTATAGGACTTGCACACTGAAAAAGCAAAGAAGGAAATCAGCAAGCATATTTTAAGCTGAAAGCTATGTTAGGGAACTAATGAAATGAATCTGGAGCAGGCAGTAAAACATTAATTTTACATTCAATACAACAGGAAATAACACTATAAATACTTGGATAACAGAAGGAGAATGTGAATAAAATGTTATTTGATGAAGATGTTTCTTTCATTACCTATATGTAGGGCAGGCTCTACTGATGGAAATAAAACTAACAAAATTTGTCTCAGTTAACCAAAGGTTTTGTGTTAATGTGGTTAAACAAGTCCTTCAATAGTCAGGTGACAGGCTGGGCTGTTAGCAGAAAGTTAAAATACTGTTAGTACTAGTGTCCCTTTGGAATCAAATCATCGCAATTTTTTTAAGTTTTGTACTACTAACAAACTTTAAAGGCAGAGGACCTTGAGTGTATGGCAGATTAAGAAAGTTCCATTTGTCTGCTTTCAATGTTGTATAAAAGGAAACCCTGATACTTCCATGAGGCACACCTGGTTTAAGACTAAGTAGAATAAAGTTCATTATATTGACTGTCCCAGAGTGAATCAGACTTTTAATCCAACTTGATATAACACAGATAACAAAGTTCAATTATAAATTTTAAAATGTGTTAACACATTAATGCTGCACTTTTCTATCTTTTGTGTAAGATCTTTGTGATAGTATTCTGAAGTTGATACCAATTGTTATAGGTAAACTGGAGACAAAAGGATTTAATACCATACTTTCTTGACATAAACACAGTGCAGCCACACTCCTCCCGTTCAGGGATTGCCTGTTCCATCTACCACTCTTACAAACATTTTTCAACCTTGACTGAGGAAAATCAAACAGGTTATGCTACTCATGTATTCTTCTTAAGAGCAACCCATAATTTCATCATAAATTAGAGCAGGCAGGTAGCACGTGAGTCACAAAGGGTTTTGTCACACCAAAGTATACCTTTATTCTCCTGAATATAGACCTCAGCCTACAGAGTAATAAAGAAAAAAAATCAAACTGGCAATAAATTTATTTTGAGGGAAAAATAGGAACAACTTTAAAATTATATATATA
>NW_008332965.1:303076-328053 GCF_000622305.1 Nannospalax galili
TATATATGACTACATACTAAATCATTGATTTGTAAAAGTTGCCTGTCAACACAAAAAATTCTAAAACACACTAACTATAATGTATTAAATATATCACAAGTCTGTAAGCTATTAATAATGATCAACAAATTACCCACAATATGACTGGGGGGAAAGCTGAGGTCCAGTTCTCAATGAAAATGGGTGCCCTACTAATGTGATAACTCAAACAACTAAACAGACCTCTGTGCTGACTCATGTCATGCTCAGTGCACTGAACAAATAGGAAATATCAGAGGCATGCACACACAAATGCAAAAGAACAATTCAGAAGCAAACACATGGTGTGTAAATTAAGACCCAGTTATTTACAAAAGCAGAATCACGGATTCTGAGATATTTTCATTTCAAAGAGATCTTAGGGTCTGGAACAAAAAAGGAAGTATATGTCACCAGCATCTGAAATGAGAACTCTGACGAGGACATACACTAAATTTTTCTTCCACAAAAAGAAGACAGGTTAGCAAAATGAACTTCCCCAAAGACAGACTTTTTTATTTTTGATCTTTTTGAGACAGGGTCTGGTCTCCCTGTAGCCCCAGCTGGCCTAGAACTCACTATGAAGACCAGGCTGGCCTTGAACTCACTGAGCCTCCTGAGTGCTCAGATTAAAGGCATGTGCCAACACCGCCGGCTTCAAAGACAGACTTTTTAAAAAAATATTTTATTTTTTTAATGTATATGAGTATGTTGCCTGCATGTATGTGAGTGTACCTGTGTCATCCAAAGACAGACTTTTCAAAAACAAAAAAAAATTTAAGAAATGGCTTTACCCACAGTCTCATGTGTAAGACAGTTTTCCTACTAAGTCAATGCCACGCAGGGTGCAAAGTAAAAGCCACCCATTACACATCCCCAGCCTCTTCACCATGTCACTCCAGAAACCAAGAAACAGCAGACCTTGGATCCTCACATGGTCCACAGGATCCCTGGTCCATCTCAGGCAAGACCAGTAGGGCCACTTGTCTCCACAGCGGCCTCCAGTCATTGCCACCGTGAATGGAACTTGCGAGTGGCAGGTCCGGGGCACCTTCACAGAAACAGCTCAAAATCCCACACTGCATACACACTCCTCTTTCTTGGTTATTCGGAGACGAGCAGCTGAGAAGTATCACGACCAGGTTACATCTTTCCCTATGGTCCTAAATTAGGATGCCGAAATGCACGGGCCACACCTGTGACATGGTGCCAGGTGTCCCCTCAGCCTCGTGTCCCCTCACCCCGGGTGTCCCCTCAGCCTCGTGTCCCCTCAGGCCGGTGTCCCCTCAGCCCGGTGTCCCCTCAGCCTCGTGTCCCCTCAGCCCGGGTGTCCCCTCAGCCCGGTGTCCCCTCAGCCCGGTGTCCCCTCACCCCGGGTGTCTCCTCTGCCCGGTGTCCCCTCAGCCCGGTGTCCCCTCGGTCCAGGATGTCCCCTCGGCCCGGAAGGTTCCCGCAGCGCCGAGGACCTTGGCGGGGCGGAGGGAGGCCCGGGGCGATCCCAGGGGAGGGGTGGGGGGCGGCAGCTCACCTTGTTGAGGTGCGGGTCCCGGGTTAGCAGGTAGCCGCGCTGGTGGGTGTGGCGGCGGCTGGGGGCTCGGGGCTCCATGGCGGGCACGGTGGCCGGGTGGCGGCGGCAGAGCGAGGCGCAGAGTGCTGCGGGCTGCGGCCGCGCGAGGGAAGGCCCCGCGGCAGGGGGCGGGCGTGGGTGGTGAGATGGGGTGGACACGGCGGGAGGAGCCCGCGCCGAGCCGCAGCCGTGGCGGAGCAGCCAGCGGAGAAGCGCTGAGTCATGGCGGGATCGCAGAGCCCGCGTGTGAGGAGGAGGAGGAGCCCGGCTGGAGGCCCGCTGAGTGGGGACGGGCGGCGCGGACGCGGGGTGGGTGGGGGTGAGGGGTGGGGTGGGGGAGGCGTGGGGGGCGGTGCCAGACTCCCCACGGGCCAGAGTCACTGTCGTAAGACCTCGACCTCAACTGTGAGCATCAGCTTAAAGCGCTCTGTCCGCTGCCCTGCCCTCCCTGCCCATCCTGGATGCCACCCTGGGGCCTGATGCAGGAGGGGATCAGCCTGCACCCGGAAAGGCCTGGCAATGGGGAACCGTACAGTATCCGGTGAAAATCTCATGTGAATGCGCTAAGAGGACCAGTACTAGTGTGCGCAGATCAATGATGAACAGCAATTTATTCTGTCTGAATGTTGTCAACTCAGTCTTGCAAGACTTTGGTGTTTCTTTGACCCAAGAAGAGGATCAGAATAAAAGCTTTTTCAGAACTAAAATGCTGTGGTTGTATTACTGGTGTTTATTCTGTTTATTCTTGAAGGTTCAAAGACCAGAGAAGTAGTCAGATCCCAGTCAGCCAAAAGGAATGTTTCTATATAATCCAACTTTACATACTGATAATGGGGTAGGGGGTGAAGCATTGCTTGTAAATCTCCATGAAGTAGACACATATCCAATCACTGTGTTCCCTTCATTGCTAATTTTGCACTTGACCCTATCAGATTTGTAACAGCAATGGCTTTTTGGCCTTGCTTATTTTCAGAAGTTCTTTGACCTAGTGTTTGAATTATCTAGAATCAGTTGGTTTTATAGAGAACATTATATTAACATCACAAAGATCCTGAAAAATATTTCTTGCTTAAAATAACACATTTCATTGTAAATTTTATCCATAAATAATTAAGCTCATCCGAGAAGAAGGAAAGTAAGTTTTACAAAACTTACTCTCCTAAATTAGCTGAGACACATTACAATTAGAGTGCTTTATGTGAATTAAAAAGTTTAACAGCAGGCCTGGAAGGTGCTTAAAGAGAAACAAAAATGTTACTACAACAGTCTCAGTATAAGGAAGTTTATACTTTAGACAAGTTGCTATCTGTGCCTATTTCTGGTTTTTAATGTCTATGGCCAGGAACGCTGATATATAATAACCCCAAAAAGCATGTGGCCTCTTCCTCTAAGCCACGTTAAAAAGGAATTGCACAAACCTGCCAGTGCAAGTAAAGTTCCTATCGTTCACCTGTATGTATGTTTACTTTTCTAATGAAAGTTCTAGTCATCTTGAATGATAAGCAGCCAAAGGAATCATTTTATACATTCATGCCTGCTTCCATGAATACTAAAACGAACCTATTTACCACAGAAATATTAACTAGAACACCAAACTTTTCAGCTCTTTTTAATCCTTTGTAAGATTAGGTTTTACTGCCTGCCCGCCGCCACCCCCCCCCCCCACAAAATGTAGAAAGGCAAATGCATAGAAAAAACACTTTACTTTCATCATCTTATAAGAAATAGTGGCTATAATGTCACTCTGGACACAATTGATAATAGTAAGACCGTCAGCCGATTGTAGTGGCACATGCCTTTAATCCCAGCCCTCCAGAGGCAGAGGCAAGCTTGATCTGCATAGTGAGTTCCAGGCCAGCTGGGGCTGCAGGGAGATCCTGTTTCAAAAAGAGCCCCCCCAAAAAACAAAAACAAAAACAAAAGATGTTAAAAGTGGTACTGACACAAAAATAGAACTGTGGATTAATGGAACAAAATTGAAGACCCAAATATGAAGACATGCAATTTCAGCCACCAGATACTTGACAAAGGGGCCAAGAATATTCATGGGAGGAAAAACAGCATGTTCAGCAAATGGTGCTGGCAAAACTGGATCTCCACCTGTGGAAGAATGAACTAAATCCCTATCTTTCACCCTGCACAAAAGTCAGCTCCAAATGGATCAAAGACCTCAGTGTGAAGCTTGAAACTCTGAAACTGGCAATAATGTACAAGATATAGGTATAGGAAAGGATTTTCTAAACCGGACATCAATAGCTCAGGAAACAAGGTCAAGAATCAACAAATGGAACCTTATTAAATTAAAAGGATTCTGAACATCAAAAGACCAAGGAAGTGAAGAGAAAACCCACAGAATGGGAGAAAATCTTCACCAGTGACTCATCTGACAGAGGTTTAACATCCAGAATATATAACGGATGCAAAAAACATATATAACGGATGCAAAAAACAAACAAGAAAGGAAGTAAGCCAATTAAAAGATGGGCTAAGGAGCTGAACAGAGTTCTCAAAAAAGAAGTAAAGATGGCTATGAAGCATCTTAAGTGATGTTCAACATCACTTATAATTAGGGAAATGCAAACTAAAACCACTTTAAGATTCCATCTTACCCCAGTCAGACTGGCTAAGATCAAGAAAACAAATGATACCAAATGTTGGAGAGGATGTGGGGAAAGGGGAATAAAAAAAACTACAAATGAACCTACCATTTGACCCAGTTATACTGCTTCTTGGCATATACCCAAAGAACTCATGCTATTGCAGAGACACTTGTACATCCATGTTTGTTGCTGCTCTTTTCACAATAGCTAAGAGACGGAAGCAACCTAGGTGTCCCTCAATTGATGAGTGGATAATGAAAATGTGGTTCATATATACGATGGAGTTTTACTCAGCAGTAAAGAAAGATGAAATCATGAAACTTGCAGGTAAATGGATGGAACTAAAAACTGTTATACTAAGTGAAGTAACAGACTCAGAAAAAAATTGGCGTATATTCTCCCTCACATGTGGATCCTAGCACCAAATCCTTATATGTATCCAGAAATAACTATAGGGATCAGGATAATGAAAATGAACCAGGGAGTTAAAGGAAAAGAAAGAATCTGAAAGAGAAGAACAGTAGGAAACAGGCATTAATAAGGGAGATATGGATAAAAATGGGGTTATGTTAAGGGAAGGGTGAGGGAGGGTTATACAAGGAAACTTGGGGATAAAAGGAAAGAAGGCGCTCAAGAGAGGTAGCACCATAGGAGAAGGGTATTATTAAGGGAGAAATGGGAAAAATGGGGGCACTTTAAATGGGGAAACCATGGTGGAAGGGTTAGACAATACGAGAGATAAATAATGCCTAGTTTAAAAAAAAAAGAGGGAACCATATTAATTGAAAAACCCTACTGACAAATTATACATGCAACTAGCTCAAGGTATATATATCTAGGCAAGATTTAACTGAGAACATTTTGTCCTTGCCCAAGCTTTATCTACATAGCACATGGTAATTAAAAGTACCAGACTGGTGGAACTAAACTTCTTGGATGTTTAACAGCCATACTTTGAGGCCTACACTAATTTGGTCAGAGGGACATAAAGGACAGTTTTTGCTCCTTGCCCTCCTAGGTTGACTATGTTCCAGGGGACTATGAGCATCTCATAAAGTCCTGTAACCGTGCTGAGTCACCTGTCTTCTTGATCGAGGAGGCCTTAGAGACCCTACCAAATGGACTTGAACCAGTATCCAGTTTACAAAGAGGAGGGTCAACACAGAGGAAACATTTCCTCCATGCTTCCAAGTGAAGCCAGCCACAGTCGAGCAGGACATTTGACTTATCTTCACATAGATGAAACTGGTAAAAGAGAGGATCGAGGGGCTCCTCCCAAGCCCATGTGACTCCTGAGGAACAGATCCTCAAACGACCTTAAAAGTAAAAATAGATTGATTTATCTGGGCCAATTGTATGGCCCTAAACACCCAAAAACAAAAGTATAAGCAAAGATTAAAGGGATCAATAAAATTCTTTAAGAGTCCATGTGTGGACCTAAAGGCTACATAACAAGAAACAATGCCAGACAGGAGATACCTTCCTTTGAGTTGTTGACCAGGGTGGCCCAAGAGACTCCCAGACAGTAACCCAGCATAGAACTGGGAAAATGAACAGCAGACTCCAATCTTATCTAAAGGAATATTGGCAACAGCTTGCTGCTAGATGAGGAAGAGCTATCTTCCTAAAACAAGGATCTCTAGATAGGCTGACTAGACTCAGCGGATGGACAAACACTGGGGAACGGCTGGGGGCACTGACAACACAGTGGACAGTAACAGGGATGACAGAGTATATGGGTTCCAGTAGGTGGCGGGGAGGCTATGGGAGGGTGCCATTTGGGAAGTGGGTATACAGATGAATAAGATTGTTTAGGATGTTCTGTATGAAATACACACAAAAAATCAACAAATTAAAAAAAATGAGTTATATTTGAAAAAAAAATATGGGCTTCTCAGTAAAGCACTTGCTTAGCATGATTAAGTGATTAAGGCTCTGAGTTTGAACTCCAGTACATTAATTTATCCCTTAATGTATTCAATGTGTTTGTGGAACACTTATATGCTAAAACTCAGATTGGGTTACCAGCATGCAGACATAACCTTAGGGGGAGAAACAGTCAATATTTAAGAAAAGAAATAGGTAATTACATCTGAACTATAAAAGAACATGTACTTCCACAATCAGCAACATGAAGTCTTATTTTAAATATGCTTTTAATTATTTAAAACCTAGGATATTTTGTATTTTAGTACTTAAAATATCTCTGAATGATGGAAGTGTTATTTTCAGGGGTAACTAACTATAAGAAAGAATCAAAAAGGTTTTATTTTTATATGCATATGGCAGATTTACCCCTACTGGGGATCTTCTTAGAAGTATTCCATCAACATCAAAGAAGAAATCATTCATTTAGACAATTAGTAGTTAACATGCTTCTCAAAGATGCATTTGTAGTGACAGTTTGGAATCTGGACTCAATTTCCTAGGTTTATTCCAACTTTGCCACCTTTCCAACTGTGTTCCCTTGTAAAGGTAGTTACCACCTGTTTCTTCTCAGATGGTCTATTCACATCTATACACATACTTGTTAAATGAAACTCAATAAATAAATCAGGCACACTGCTCTATATACTTAATTTTAACTTAAAAAAACATCATCTACTCCTTTAATAAACGAAGTTTGGGGGTTTTCTTTGGTTGGTTTTGGCTTTTGAGCCAGAGTCTCACTATTTAGTCCAGTCTGCCCTGAAACTTGTGATCTTTCTGCCTCAGCCTCCCGAGTGTTTGGGCTACGGATGTACACTACCATGCCTATCTCCTAAATTTTTTTTTCAAAAAGACAAATTTTACTTACAATTTTAAGAGTTATGGGCTTCTATGGTACAAACCAGGATTAACTGACTTAATAAGGTTCAGTGTTAATCTTGTATGATTGATAATATTGTTCTAGATTCTTGTTTTTATTTAACACTCGTAATAAACTAAATGGCTTTGAAACTGTTTTTAAATCTTAATTTTAAATCATGGAGTAAAAGTACTTGAAAATAATCAGATCCATGGAGTTTTTTTTTATTTCTTTTTACCAGGTATTACTACATAGCTTTTCTGATATATAATTTATCTAACTAGGCCCAAGGCTAGCTAACTATAAATTGCTTGCTAAAACTTGCCATCTCATTACCTTTTCTAGGTTGAAGTCTGCAAGAATCAGAAATTGGGGCTGGAGAAATTACTCACCACTTAAGAGCACTGGCTACTCTTGCAGAGAACCCAGGTTCAGTTCCCAGCACCCACATGGCAGCTCACAACCATTTGTAACTCTAGTTCCAAGGGGATCCAATGCCCTCTTCTGAACTCTGAGGCCATTATACAACATGGGTGCACTTATACACATGCAGGCAATACACTCATACACATAAAATAATAAAAAATAATAATTTTTTTAAAGAATCAGAAATTGTTTACCCTGCAGTGTGGAAACGCATGTAAAGTATTCTAGTAGTGTGTGGAGCATATTTTATTCATATGTAACATATTGACTCAAAATTCATAACATTCATTACATGTTCTCCCATAGGTTCTATGCATTTCTAAGCTGAGAAGAGCTTGGCTCCTTAGAACTGGCCCAAAGTTACTCACATGGTTGCAGTTGGAGTGACTGACATGCTCCTATGAAGACTGGGGCAGGAAGATCCCTTGAAGCAGGCGTTCAAGGCTAGCCCAAGGAACATAGTGAGACTTAAAGAAAGAGGAGTGAGAAAGGGAGGGGAGGTAAGGAGAAAAGAGGGGAGTCTGGGGGGAAAGAGTCAAGTCTGGGATTTTAATAAAAGTAGCTGCCTAGCAGGTGGGAATTGGTCAGTCACACATACATACCTTGCTTATCTCCGTATCTTTGGGTACTCTGCAGCACTCTTCATATGTAGTCCATCATTATGGGCTACTGAGTTTCTCAGGTCACAAACTCCAGACAGCAAGTATTGCAGAGAACAGAATAAAAAGTGGTTTTCGTTTGAATGGCATAGCCTTGGAAGCCATACTGTCACTTTTCTCTTGATCCAAACTATCACCAAAACCTACCTCAATAAGAAGAACATCAAAGTCACATTGGAAGAAGAGCTTGTATGCTGGGAGACCTGTTGAAGCCACTTGGAAAAATGGGATCTTCCACTCAGAAGTACGAAGAGATCTGTTGGTTTGTTCCCATCACTTTTATATCACTAGCTCACCTAAAATACATGGTAGGTGATACACTTGACATAAATTATAGACAAGAATATAAAATGTGTATAAATAAACAAGTTGGGAAAAACTTATTCCAGAAAAGTAATTTGAAGAGTACATAAATCAGGCTATGGATTTAGTTCAATTGGTAAAGTGCTAGAGCTCATGAGGATCTAAATTCAATCCCCCAAACTAGACTCTAGTGGGAGGCCTTGGTTTTATTGTTGTTGTTGTTGTTGTTGTTGTTGTTGTCGTTGGTGGTTTTTTTTTTTTTTTTTGGTCTTCTTGAGACAGGGTCTCTCTGTAGCCTTACTATAGACCAGGGTGGCCTCAGTCTTACAAAGATCAACCTGTCTCTGCCTCCCTTGTGCTGGGAGGAAAGCTGTGCACCACCACACCTGGCTGATCTTGACTTTTTTTAAAAATTATTTTTTGTGTATGAGTATATATTGCCTGCATATGTGCACCAGTGTTGTGCAGAGAAGTAGAGGTCAGAAGAAGGCGTCAGATCCCCTGGAACTGGAGTTACAGATGGTTGTTAGCTGCCATGTGGGTGATGGGAATTGAAGCCAGGTCCTCTGCAGGAGCAGCCAGTGATCTTAACCTCTGAGCCACCTCTTCAGCCCCCAAGACCTTGTCTTAATAAGGTGGAAATATGAGAAACAGCACCTGAAGTTGACCTCCGGCCTCTACATACAAATGTACACACATGAAATTATATATATCATGTATATATGATATATGTATGTATGTATTTCAGTTTAGATTCAGTTTAAACCTTTATGGTATCCTCAGTGTATCACTATCATTGTTGCTGCTGATGCCTGACTACAAAAGGGGCCTCAAAGTGCCTTCCAAATTGCTTTAAATGTGACTTAGATACATTTTCTTTTAATATTTTGAAAAATAGAAATTACTAAAACTCTCAACACTCAGACAAAATATTAAATTATCCATAAATATACCATTCTGCAATATGCTTTAAGTACTTAGAAGATTGCTAAATAAGTCTAGTTTCTGACAGGGTCTTCTTGTAGCCACAGCTGGCCTGGATTCACTGTGGAGACCAGGCTGGCCTTGAACTCACAGAGATCCACCTGCCTCTGCCTCCCAAGTTCTGGGATCAAAGGCATGCACCATCACGCCCGGCAAGGCTACTTTCATAGAATGTTAACAAGGAGCCATGAATGAATGGCATATTTATAACAAAACACATCTGAGCCTGTTGGAGCCATGTGTTGCTTAGCTGTAGTAACAATGTTTAAAATAACACCAGAAACAGAATAATAATGGGTAGAGAATTTTTTAGCTAGAAAAATGCCCTCCAAGACTTGATAGTATATTTAATTTTGTAGTTCTGCAATGTTTGAAGTTTTCATAAAGAGTGTATATTATTTTATATTCAGGAAAAAGATTTTAATTTGGGGAACATACTTAGAGGAAGGATATAATCAAATCATTATTCTATAAAAATTTTAGGGATCAGCCTTTTCTCCTTTGCGGTAGTTGAGATCATGGCTCACTATCATACTTTGTTAGTCTCTGCCAGCATGGATATGAAAACCAGCTTGCCAGCAGGCACTAAACCCAGCCACATAATGCAAGTCTAAGGTGGCCGGGTAAGTTTCATAATACCTTGCTGTGCCAAATAGAAACCTGTGCAGACCCACCCTGCTCTCCTTACTTTGAAATAAGTAGATTAAAAGCAAACAACAATTATCTAAAGATAAAAAATTAAAGTTAAAAACCTTTGCAGAAAGTTTATCCTTTATTCATAACAATGTAGACTGATTTACCATTTAACCCTGATTCTTCTGAGTAACAGATTATCATATTGCTTCATTAACATAAAACTGATTTTCAAAGGCAGTATGATATTAATGGAAATTCTTTAAATAATCACATTATGTGGATTTTTACTTCTCAGTACCTACATATTTTGAAAATTTTTATATTAGAGAAAGCACACATTATGACTTATTTTCGAGTAAAGTTTTTCAAACACCAAAAGCAGTTAAAATATTTAAATTTCTTCTTGAATGAGAAGCTAATTGTTTATTTTAAATTGACATTCAATTCTAACCATATTAAACTACTTGCCTTCTTATTTCAAGAAGATATTTTTAAAATAATCAGAAAAAATCTCATTTACAAAAGAGCCTTAGTAAGTTGCTTTTTTTGAATATCTTAACAGACAGAATATTCTTTGTTTTGGAAGCCAACTCATAATGCATAAACTTCATTAACTATATCTAATGGTTAGCATCCAGTGTCCTGCCAGAAATACAAGTAAACCAATATTAAGTACCAGCTGGCCACCAGAAACTTGACATTTCAAATCTTGTCCCAAGCAGAAGGTGCTAATGTAACAGCAGAGCACTAGACCTTCTGCCTTATGAGGCAGGATGTGTTGAGGAAAGTTGTATTGGGCAGAGTTATACAAGAGCTTCATTCATAATAGATGAAGAGACCTGAGAGAAAGCACGTAGGCCAGAAGAGAAATCGAGAGTGGTAAAATAAATTTTGCCACAGTGAAAACAGCAGGCTCAAACTATTCTTTTGAAAACATTTTAGTTCCTGAAGGGAAATTTGAAATCCTTGGGCAAGGGGAAAAATCATTTAGAATTGGTAGGAAAGTTATTAAGTTATTTTGTGGTTTTGAAAATAGGCTTGGGTATTTGTTTTCTTCACAAATTATTTTA
Source organism: Nannospalax galili (assembly GCF_000622305.1). Taxonomy (NCBI): domain Eukaryota; kingdom Metazoa; phylum Chordata; class Mammalia; order Rodentia; family Spalacidae; genus Nannospalax; species Nannospalax galili. Next base: position 314,128 of record NW_008332965.1, read on the forward strand.
GCCTTTCAAGACTCCCCAAGAAACCTAGAGTTTATATGGATACAGGAATCTTTATATGTAACTGTTTACATCCAGCCTGTTTATAATTCAATCTGGATCTGGAGGTAGGTATTCCTTGCTAGAACTGTATGCCAAAAAAAAAAAGAAAGAAAGAAAAAAGAAAAAGAAAAAGAAAAAAAAAAAAAAAAACCAGTAATCAGCTGCCCTGAGCTTGCCCACTCCTGCACCCTGGCTGGAAGGCTGTTTATTACCTGAAGCTAGTGGAAGAGGAAAGTCTGGGTGTATTTCCCTCTCCTTCACTGTGGAGGCTGCTCTGTCATGGGGTTAAACCTGGTGATGGGAACTGAGGTCGTTGTTTCGCTGCCATAGCCTTACAGTGGTAGGAATGAAGTTTTATCACCAGCATGTACAGACATTAAAGAATCCCCTCATGCTCTCCATCTTTCTTTGCTTCGTATATTATTAAATCACCCTGATACAAGGGTGGAGGTGAGGATAAAGAAACAAAAAGAACATGCTGTGCTGAAAAGGGAGGAAGCTCCCAGAAAAACACAGGCAAAGTTAGAGCACAACTATAAAAATATTGCATTAAAAGTTCTCAAATTCTTAAAAATAAGTTCATAATACTTCTAGGTTTGACAGGAAATAAATGCTTAAAAGTTTCAAATCCCACAGACTTTAATGCATATTTTATTTGCCCTATCTACCTACAGGAAAGCTGATTATTTTTTAATATGATATTTTTATTTTATTTATTATTTTAATTTTATGAGTGTTTTGCTTACATGTATATAATTGCACCATGTGCATGCAATGCCCTGCAGAGACCAAAAGACCAAAGTTCAGATTCCCTGGAACTGGAGTGTCAGAAGGTTGTTAGCTGCCACGTGAGTGCTGAGAACCCAGCCCTGGTCCTCTGGAAGAGCAGTCAGTGCTCTTATGTGCTGAGCCATCTCTCCAGCCCTGTGTTATTTAGGGCTGCACATGGTGGCACATGCCTTTAATCCCAGTACTTGGCAAGCGGTGGCAGACAGATCTCTGTGAGAGCAAAGCCAGCCTGGTCTACCTAACAAGTTCCAGGCCAGCTGAGGCTACAGGGAAACCCTGTCTCAAAACAAAAATATAAAATTGTTACTTAATGCAAATACCAAATCACCTGCACATTATCATTTATGATTTATATGGCAATTTTCCCCATAATAGCTGTTGAAGAAATGCTAAGTCTAACTCATGAAGCAAAAATAGATTGTTATTAGATCTTCCTCCAGCGTGCACATTTATTATAAGTGGACGGGCATGTAAAAAAGTAAGAGGAGGCACTGGAGAAATGGTTCAGCGGTTAAAAGCACTGACTGTTTTTGCAGAGAACTCGGGTTTGATTCCCAGTACCCACACGGCAGCTAACAATTGTCTGTAACTCCGGTTCCAGGGTATCTGACACCCTCTTCTAACCTCCTTGGACACTGCACCTCCTTGGACACAGGCACTTACACACATGCAGTATGTGGAGCTGAATGTATATTTATAATCATAATTGTAAGGCTTTTCTTGTCAGATATCTCCTTTATCCTCATAGACACTTAATACAGTCATACTCTATTTTTCTAATATTTCTGTTCAACTTACAAAAATAAAAAAGAAGTAGAATATTGCAAAGAAAAATTTAGGGAGAAAAAGGTAGAGGGACTGAAGAGCACATATTGCTCTTGCAGAAGACCTGAGTTCAGTTGCCAACACCTGTATTAGGAAGCTCACAACTGCCTGTAACTCCAGCTCCAGGGTCTCCAATGCCTCTGGCCTTCATGGGCACCTAGACTTATGTGCACAGATGCACACAATTAGGCATAATCAAAAATATTTTTTAAAAAGTTGATAGAAAGCCAAAAATTATATATTTTAAACATTTATTTTCAATTATGTGTATGTGTGTATATCTGTGAAGGGGGTATGTGCACGTGAGTGCGGTGCCTGTAGAAACCAGAGGCATTGAATCCCCTTCACCAGGGGTTATAGGCAGTTGTGAGCTGCCCAACACGGGTACTGGAAGTCAAACTCAAGTACTCCGAAAGAGCAATACACACTCTTAACTACTAAACCATTTCTCTAGCCCTAAGAAATTTAACTTTAAAAAAAAAACAAGTCAACTAAGCTACTCTTACCATGAACTGATACTATTCTGCTGAGAGCTGCTCTAAGGGCCATTTTAGTGATGTTTAAGTTATGATGTCAGAGTTTTGGCTGGCAGTAAATAAGGTGGTTCTTGATGTTCTAATTATCTACTAACATGTAAGAAAGAATCACAAACCTTAGTGGTCTAAAATAAGGAGGGTTTTGCTGTTGTATTTTTTTGTTGTTGTTGCTCTGGTGTTAGCAGGGGAGACCAAGGCCCCAAACTCCTCACACATGCTAAATATGTTCTTTATCACTAAACTACATCCCCAGACCAATAAGAACATCAGAGAAGCAAGAAAGATGGTTCAGCACATAAAGTGCTTGCTACGCAAGCTCGAAGACCAAAGTTGGGATCCTCAGAAACCCATATAAATGCCTGGTGGGCATAGTGGCCCACATGTAATTTCAGCCTGGGAAGGCAGAGACAGGAGATCCCCAAAGCAAGTTGGCTAGCAAGACTGGCCATATCTGTGAGCTCAGGGTTTGACTGAGAGACCCTGCCTCAATAAATAAAGCAGGCTATTACTGGAGGGTGATTCCTGACAGCAGTCTCAGTCCTCCACATGTATGCACACACACGCACAAACGCACGCATGTACGCACGCACGCATGAACGCAAGCACACATGTGCACGCAAAATGGAAAAGTAAATGAAAACAAATTTTCTTTCATAGTTTTTGTGGGTCAGAATTAAGAGAGGGCTGTCCCAGCATCTATCACAAGGCTCCAGACAATGTCACAACCAGGGCTTGGTAGGGAGGATCAGATTCCACAGCGTCTTACTGCAGATGGTGGCAGGATTCAGTTCCTGGTTATTTTGTCAAGTGAATCTCTCCATGTGCTGACCAACAGGGCACGCGCGCGCGCATATGTGTGTGTGTGTGTGTGTGTGTGTGTGTGTGTGTGTGTGTGTGTGTGATTGTGTGTGTGTATGTGATTGTGTGTGTGAAAGAGAGAGAGAGAAACAGACAGAGACAGAGAGACGGAGGCAGAATGGAAGTCATAGTCTTTCCTAACCCAATTTCTGAAATGATATCCCATCACTCTTGTTATACTGTATTAGTCAACAGTAAATCACTATGTCCAGTTAGCTTTCAAGGAGAGAGACTAACACAAAACACATGGACACTAGGGAGCAGGGGTCTTTGGGAACCATTTTAGAGGCTGCTTCCTGTACTCGATGTGGGAAATTCTTAATCATTCTGGAGCTTTTGCAGGTTTCCACACTCTCAACTATTTCCAAAGAGTGGTAGATTTTATTTTAATAAGATATGGCCTATTTGTGTATCCTGAAATTAAAATTTTGAAATAATTTCTTTTGTAAAGTTTAAGATAATTGCCTAGTTTTTACTTACAAATGATCTGTCTGGATGCTCCTAAAGCCTTATTTTGTTTTGTCTTAAACAAAATTAAGGAAAATCAGATGGCAAAAACATCAAAGAAAAATATGTTTTCAGTATGTTTCCTGTTGAGTTAGAAAATAGCATAGAATACAGCTTCTTTAACATATGTATCATTTCGTAATTCTCACTTTACAAATAAATTATAGTAAGGAGCTCTAAAATTATTTTCCCCAAATAGGAAATTATAGGAATGACTTTTATTAATGGACATAATCTAGACTAACGACTTTTAATTAGCTCCAGCAAAGCCATTCATGCTCTTGGGTCTGATGACAGGGCTGTCTCCTTGGCAGCCTCAGTTTGTTTCTTCACCCCCCAAAATAAAAATGAATGTGGGTATGCTGGAGAATTAAGATATCAAACCCCTGCAAGAAGGACATGCACCAGGAAACACTGGAGGTTGAGAAGGACATGGGACCCGGATAAATGTGAACTGGGGATGAAAGGACAAGATGGTGGAGCTGAACTTGAACTTGTATTTCCCGAATGAAACTAGAGAAGCAATTTTGAATAAATTATGGGTACGGCCTGACTGGGGCACATAATGGGGAAAAACAGGGTTCCAGAGACTATTCCATTGTACAGGAGTAGGAAACAGACAGCTCCAACTTCAGAGGCTGGGGGACAAGAGAGATCCATTGGCACAGTTCTGGGAGACAGACTGTTCTAATAGCTAGGGGAACTAGTCTCCCGAGCTTTTATTTTGTTTACTAGTTGTAATGTCGGCATAAATAATCATGCTTGCAAGAAATCTCTCTCTCTTTCTCTCCTTCCATCCCTCTCTCTCTCTCCCTCCCTTCCTCACTCCCACCCCAATCTTTCCAAAATGTCTTCTTCCTATACTAGTCATGATTTGTCATCCAGCTGTTTTTGGGTATGTGTTCGACATCAAAACTTTTTGTATATGTGCATTATTTTTCAAATAGAGAGCTAAAAAGCCTTCTTGAGATCCTAAAAAAAAGTAAGAACTATTGCCATAAGCAGCAAGAACTAAGGAACTGAATTCTCAGAGTTTCATAGACTTCCTTTCTGCAGCTAAAGAATAACAAGTACATTTATCTTCAAGTCATCCATTTCATCAATGCAACTAGTATCGAACTCTCATTCAGTCAGTAAATATTTGTTGAGTTTCTACAAGATGCCAGTCACTGTCCTAGGCAGTGAAAATTTATATCCAATCCTCCCAAAGAGCTCACATTCCTGGGGGAGGAAGGTAGAATAAAATAAACAGAGTAACATGTACAGTATCAAGTGTAAGTTGTGGAGAAATCAAGCAGAAGATACTTTAGATCTTTGATACTATGAATATATGGTTCACCTTAAGTCACCCCCTCTGATTTTGCAAAAAAACTTTTAACATGAGCAAAGTACACTGTTCTATCCAATAAATATTTATTAAGCACCTAATATGGGTGAGGCAGAGTGCTCAATGCTGGGGTGAGGCAGAGATAAATGTTCTGCTCTGAGAATTTTACTGGTTGAGCTTAGACGATAACACTTTCTGTAGAAATCCCTCAGGACTGCATTAGGGGTTGCCCCCATCTCTGATCACTCTGAGGTGGCTATATCTTTACTGCATCTGTCTCTTTTCTACCTGATTATGAACTCATTGAAAGAAAAACTTGAATCTCTGGTGCTACTAAGAGTTCAGTAAGTGATTGTTGACCTGTGTTTGTTCAGCTATGCTAACTGTGAAGAGACTGTGCACACCCCAGGATGCTCTAACCTACTTTAAATAGTAAGGGGCACACTAACTGGCATCTTCCTCTCTTTAGGTCTAGGATTAGTTACTTTACTCAGTGCTTGATAAACTATCTGACTGAAACAACTTAAGTAACGAAGGGTTTATCTTGGCTCACAGATTGAGATTCCAGTCCATCATGATGGAGAAGGCAGGGAGACAGAAGCCTGAGGCTGCTGGTCATGTTGCACCTACAGAGGGCCAAGAGTGGGAATACAATGGAATACAATGAATGCAACAAATGGCAGTGCTCAGCTGGTTTTCTCTGTGTTTCTCGGTCCAGGACCCCAGCCCATGGAATAGTCCCACCCAGATTTAGTGTCCATCTTCCCACCTCAACTAACCCAATCTAGGAACTTCCTCACAGATGTGCCCAGAGGTTTGTCTCTTTGGTGACTGGAGATCCTGTCAAGTTGACAATACTGTAGCCATCAGAGATCTTCATCTAATTAAATAAATGCCATTGATAAGAGATCTGATCTAACGTAAGAAATGTCTTCATGAAGACCAAGCCTATTCTTTGGAAGGAATGCCACTCAGCGTTTGGTCAACCAAGAATCATTCTTTACCTCAGATCACTCCCTCTTTCCTAATCCGTCTATGTCAGCTCCACCTGCCATGCTCTAGCTCTGCTCTTGTTCTGAAGCTGGCCACACTGCAGAAAGCTGGGAAATGGAGGGAAAAGGTCTCCTTAAGGTCCCACCCTTTCTTTTTTCTGCTTTGCTGGCAAATTTTAGAAAACGATACGTTGCAAGCTAAATCTCAAACTGTCTACCTCTCCCTCTCCTCAGCTCTCCAAGGAAATAAGGACAGATAAAAATTAAAATGGGAGTAAACTCCCAGGGTCAGTATTTTCTATGGCTATAGTTCATTCAAATAATTATATCATGTAACTTCTTCCCTCTAAATAAGGACTAAATCTCTGCCCATACCCAGCCAAATTTTTGTTGTACTAAATTTCTCCCAAAGGCAAATAGTTTCCCACACTTAGAAATGCATTATTGGTCCCCTTGAGTATTTGTTTTATGCTAAGACTCAAAGTTTTCATTCTAAACACTTTTGTTTAGTTTTTATAGCATATCCTATAGAAGAAAAGAATATTATATTTTTATTTGTGACTGATTCAAATAGTTAATCATTATTTCTATCAGTTATTGAGGACAAATTACCTTTAAACTAAGAAGTAGGAAGAGAAATTCTCCCAGAGAATTTTTTTGAGAATATAGTAAGTACAAGAACACAGGATCAAAGACTTGAATCTTTCGGAGTCATTATGTTGCTACCGCAGTAAATTAATATAATTATTAATGAGTTACTGCTGTGCAGGTAGAGTTGGCTTTAAACTAACAGCCATAATAGTAAATTAACTGTCCCAATTCAGCCTGTAAAAAAGTCACTAATAGAGTGATTTTGTCTTTGCCTTTACTCTTTTGCCTTAATAGAAATAATTTACAAAACGCAGGGAGGCAGGGAGAGAAGAGGATCACCTATAATAATGTAAGCCTTTTGTAAAAGCTCAACGACAATTTTATTAGAGTTTAAAAGGAAAACTCCAAGGCAGGTAAGCTGTAAATCTTGGTAGTTGCCTGGAGGAGGAAGATTTGAGTTAAGCCAGCATAAAGATTAGCCACGTGCCAGATAGGTTAGAGTTACATGGTAGCGAAGGAGCTTTACAGAATAAGGAAGGCCAAAGCACCAGAGAGAGCATACTTGGGCTCTGGCCAGCAGATGTAGATATGATAGATGCAGATTTTGTTTTCTCCTCTTCTTCATTCTTTTATTTTCAAGACTAGGAAGCAAACCTGGGGCCTCCACAATGCTAGGCAAGTGCTGTACTGCTAAGCTATACTCTTAGTTCTATTTGTTGAGTAATCTGCCAGGGCTGGGAAATATTTTGATATTTGTTGGATTGCTCATTTCACGGTCATATAAAATATTAACAAAACTATGAATGACGTTAAAGCTGATCAAATAGCGAGTATTGTAAAGAATCAAATTTAAAACATCCATGGGTTGATTGAAACTAACAAGATAATCTTGTTAAAAAGTAGATGTAAAGTTGTAATTAGGGAACAGACACGCCATATAGCAATTTGTGTGGAAATGACTAGGTACTTTTAGTTGGTAGCAACTTACTTGCCATTGGTCTTTACTCTACAACTGCACCACCAAAAAGAATGTGAGTTCATGTCCTATTAGTGTGTAGATGAAGTGTGGAAGTGGATGAAGGGACAGGTGCTCTCACTGTGTTCCACATGGATAGAACTACATCTGGAATATTGGTTTCAACTAAGGACATGTTTAAAGACAGTGCTGATAAAATAGGAATCTTCCTATTTGAAAATTATTGTTGAAATCATGTTATATAAGCAATTGTTGGAGTGGGGATAGAGAGAGGGCTCAGTGGTTAAAAGCACTGGCTGCTCTTGCAGAGGACCCAGGTTTGGTTCCCAGCACCCACATGGTGGCTAACAACCATCTGTAACTCCAGTTCCGTGGGGATCAGGCACTTTCTTCTGGCCTCTGCAGGCATTGCATGCACATGGTGTACTTAAACACATGCAGGCAAAACACTCATACATAAAAAATAAAATAAACACCAAAAAAGAGAGAAATACTTGGAGGGAATGATGATATTCACCTTGAAGTATAAATTCAAAGAAGACCAGATAGCTGCCTTCAACAATTTGAAAGACTTGTTTCGTGGTTTTGTCTGTTTGTGTTGGTGGGCACAGTACAGGGCATAACTGGAACCAAGGTGTGGAAGCATCATTTGAGTGTCAGCCTCAGCAACATTGTGCCTGTGAGTTGTACATTGCCCTGTTTTTATCTTCTTCACGAGACACCATTATTTATTCACTTAACTTTTTCCATGTAGATTTCACTCAGTTATTATCTACTGGCCTGTTTCTTCTCACTAGATTACTCCTTTCCTGAGCATACATTTCCATGTCTCTTATTCAGAGTACTTTAAACAGTTGAATGAAATAATTTATAAGGAGGCATATTTAAGCTTAATAGAAAAAAGGCTTTTTTCTTCATGTGTAGAGAGAAGAAAGTTTTGAGCACTGGAGATATTTTACATGAACTAGTTTTATCTTCTTACCGTTTGTCATCAGCTATGTTTTGAACACATCCAGGCCTGAAAATGCAAAGCAGACAAGGCTTGGAGAAGTAAGTAAATAACTGCTCTAACTCATGTGGCTAGCACTAGAATGCTAATCTTTCCTATGTCCATAGCCAGTGGGCTGTCTGCTATGCCATAAGTTGAAGAGGGGCTTTATGAAAATGAATGTTCCCATCACTGGTTAGACTGTAAGCCAAGATTAGATGCTCATTCTTTGGGGTGCTAAATTATGCATTCTTGAGTCAAGTAGGATCTTGAACCAGATTCAAGTCCAAGACTATAATCCCCTGACAAAAATAGCCCATACGAGCTAGGAACAACCAAACTGTCGTTTTGGGTTTTGTTTTTTTTTTGCTTTTTTTTTTTTTTTGTCTTCTTTGAGACAGGGTCTCCCAGTAGCCCCAGCTGGCCTGGAACTTACTATGTAGACCAGGCTGGCCTTGAACTCACAGAGACCCACCTGCCTCTGCCTCCTGAGTGCTGGGATTAAAGGCATGCGTCACCATGCCCAGCTTTTTAAATTTTAAATGTCAACATGGTAGACTCAAGACTAGAACTTGAATCATTCTGCATTTATTTGAATGTACCACTCCAAACTCCTGAATCACAGAGTAATTTGTTCAAAATGAATCTTTCATTTGAGCATTTTAGACAAGTAATAAAAAATTTACCATCTTTTGGGACAAATAATCACTATCCAATTCAGTTCCCAGGAGAAACTGGAGATAGAACTATTAAAAACAAATGAAAAGCACAATAGCCTTTAACTGCAGAGAAAAGGCCAAGTCAGAAGATGGAAACTGGAGTCCCTGAGAGACACCAGCTACTTGTCTGAGCTTTAAACTGGAATTCCTGCAGGCCGGGGTTACAGCAGCTTCATTTCAGAGGAAAGCTAATTGTAGTGTGCCAATTATCCCATGGTTTTGCTAAAACACATTTGCCACGCTTATCCTCTTTCTTTCATTATATATGCTGTTCTGCCTTTTCCCCTGTGTGCCCCACATTCTTAACTATGTAGTTCACTGTTAGAAGATGAGTTCATTTTTTTCTAAAACATGCGATTTATAGAACCAGGCCCTTACATTGAAAGAATCTTTAAAGTTTCTAGTTCTTATAAAGGGTTTTGTGTTTGTTTATTTTAACCCTTCCAAGTAAAAGAAGGCATCAACAATATTGTGCAATAACATTATTATAACATGTCTCGAGGGTAACCCAGATGCATATGATTTCTAACTCTAAACCTTGGCATATTTATCTGAGTTAATATAAAGAAAGTTATTGTTTCCAAGATGATGTAACTTCCTGTGGATCACAAAACAGCCAGAGCATGTGTGTCTGGTAACAATGAAGAATATTACCACTCTGCTCTTGTGACACCCATACTGCCCAGGCTCTGTTATTATGTTCTTGTCTTTGAAGACTCTGCCAGAGTTCATTATGGGATACTAGAAGACCTCTGAAAGAAACAGCATCACTGAGCACTTATCTTTTTTAACTAGGCATTTTGCTAGGCGTGCTCACTCATATACTTCCAAAATAAAGACCACAGTGTCTTAGCTTCTTTTCCTGTTGCTACAACAAAATACGCAGGCAAAAGCAACTCAAGGGAGAAAGGATGCACTCCAGCTCTCAGTTCACAGATACAGTCCATCATGTCAGGGAAGTCAAGACAGCAGTAGCCTGAAGCAGCTGGTCACATCACATCTATAATGGGGAAGCAGAGAGAGATGATGCTTGTGTTCAGGTCATTGTTTCCTTTTATATCAGCCTAGGTTAATCCAAGTCCAGGGCATCTCTGACAGGCATGCTCAGAGACTGTTCCTGAAGTCTTGTCTCCTAGGTGATTCTGGATACTGTCAAGTTGACAGTTAATATGAATCATCACATATCAGGTCCACAAACACCACTGATAATTTCTCTTTGAAGAATGACTCTGATTACAGACATTATGTTTGGAGGTAACAGTTTTCTTGCAGATAAAATGATAGTTCTAGCGGCTGGAAAGATGGCTCAGTGGTTAAGAGCATTGACTGCTCTTGCAGAGGACCCAGGTTTGATTCCCATCACCCACGTGATGGCTATGAACCATCCTTAACTCCAGTTCCAGGGGAATCTGAAGCCCTCTTCTGACCTTCGCGGCATTGCATGACACAGGTGCACTTGCATACATGCAGGCAATACACTCATACACATAAAATAAAAATAATCAAATATTTTTTAAAAATGATAGTTCTATATATTTAGAGGTTACCTCATAGCAATATGGTAGCCACCAGTCACATTTTTCATTGGAATTCAGTTCCAGAGTTACAGTTGCTACATTATAACTGCTCAGTAGCCAGTGGCTACTGTACTGGGCAATGCACATATAGAACTTTCTATCACTGCACAATGTTCTAGTGCACAGTACTATCTGGAAGTTTGAACAGTCTGAACAGGTGACATATTCAATGGAGAAAACAAAAGTAAAGCTTGATGCACTCTTTGTACAATATAGTTAGTTGAAGCAAGAAGTAATTTGATTAAATGATAATTTATTCTATGACTAAGGATGAAAATGGACTTAAGATTCCACTCAAGGGGAAAGCTACTGACTATTTACATAGCATTCCTCTTTACTCTAGGTCACTGACCTCCTTTTTCTTAGAATATTTTCTTTAGAAAACTTGTAAATTCTTCTTTGAGTTATATGTAACTCTCTTAAAAGGGATTTTGCCTCTTTTACAATCTAGGAATAACTTCCTCATGGGCTTGGGAGCCATCTCTTTGAAACTCAGTCATCAAAAGAGATGGCCCAGAGATGGCTGGGCGTGGTGGCACACACCTGTAGTGCCAGCACTTGGGAGGCAGAGGCAGGCAGATCTCTGTGAGTTTAAGGCCAGCCTGGTCTACATAGTGAGTTCCAGGACAGCTGGGGCTACAGGGAGACCCTGCTTCAAAAAGACCAAAAAAAAAAAAAGAGAGAGAGAGAGAGAGATGGCATCTCTGTCTCCAAGTTCCTATAAGAGAATAAGAGCTTGACTTCAGTGGGCACCTTGTTCCAGGTAATAAAACTACCTTCTCTTAAAGATATGACAATTTGAGTCTTCCCTTATAGAAAGCCAGTTAACATAGACAGTTTATGACTTCCCTCAGATGTCTTCTAATCCTTTTTTCTAACCAGCTCACCTTAGCCATTGAAAACACCCGACTCCTTATTCCTTACTCTCCCCTATTGTAACAGCCTTGAATACAAAATTCCTTACTTATTTGACTTTGAAGGAAGTTTTTTCTTGACACCAGTTTTCAGGACTGAAAATAGCAACTTAGAATAATATAATTTTAATGCATACTAAAATAGTTTTGAAGTTTTTCTTTAGTTATTTAGGTAGATCACAGACAATCGAACCCATCATCTTTAGCTTGCTAAACATGCACCCAACTACCGAGACATACCTCCCAGTCCCTTGATGTCTCCTTAAGATAAACTACTAGTTATATGATCCATAGAGGTCATCAGATGATAACGTATGCAAAGTAAAATCTCTTGGTTTCCAGGGTTTGAAGGCACAGAGTTGCAGTTACGTGCGGATCTACCTGACACCTTTCCACTCCACTTCTACGATAAAAACATGGGAGAAGGGAAGCCATGTTTTTGGTCTAGGAAACAAGTTGTTCTAGAACATGATATTCCTCTTGCTGAATGCAGAAGACCCCAGCTAAGATCAATGGAGAGTCTTTCTAGCAATCTATTTCCATTGCTTCTCAACCCTAGCCATGGCCACACCCAGGTCAAACCTATACTCCTTAGTCTTCATAGAATAGGTACTCTCAGCATAACTTAGGCAATTATGTCTTTCAGCTACTTCTCAGTATTTGGCAAAGCTGAATCGCTATCAATAATAGTAATATTAATAATAATAATAATAATAAAACTGTTATTAGAAAGTAAATACAGAGAGATCTTTACAGTCATTTTTTCCCAAGGGATTTAATTCTGTTGCCACCTGAGAACCAGAAAGTGTAGATATTGTTGGTACTCATTTAGTTCTTATTCTTTTTTCAAGTAATTTTACTAAAAGGAGATAGCTCTTCACTGGCTGCTCTTGCAGAGGACCTGGGTTCCATTCCTAGCATCTACACTGTCCCTAAACAACTGTCAGTAACTCCAGTTCCAGGGGAATCTGACTCCCTTCTCTGACCTCCACAGGCATTGCAAAACATGGGTGCACTTATTCACATGTAGGAAATACACTCACACATACAAAAAAAAATTATTTTTTGGTCTTTTCCCAAGCTTTACCTAAATGGCACATGCTAATTAAAAGTACCAGAATGGTGGAACTAACCTTCTTGTATGTCTAAGATCCATACTTTGAGGCCTAATACTAATTTGGTGAGAGGGGCATAAAGGACAGTTTTTGCTCCTTGCCCTCCTAGGTCGACTAAGTTCCAGGGGACTATAAGCATCTCTCAAAATGGCCTGTAACTGTGGTGAGTCACCTGTCCTCTTGATCAAGGAGCCATGGAGACCTCACAAGATGGACTTGAACCAGTGTCCAGTGTACAAAGGGGAGGGTCAACACAGAGGAAATTTTTCCTCCATGCTTCCAAGTGAAGCCCGCCACGGTCGAGCAGGACCTTTGACTTATCTTCACATAGATGGAACTGGTAAAAGAAAGGATCCAGGGGCTCCTCCCAAGCCCATGTGACCCCTGAAGAACAGATCCTCAAACAGCCTTAAGTGTTAAAATAAATTGGTTTATCTGGGCCAACTATAGGGCCTTAAACACCCAAAAGAAATGTATAACCAAAGATTAAAGGAATCAGTATAATTTTTTAAGAGTCCACATGTATAGTTAAAGCCTACATAACAAGAAACAATGCCAGACAGGAGATACCTTCCTTTGAGTTGTTGGCCAGGGTGGCCCCAGAGACTCTCAGACAGTAACCCAGAACAGAGAAAATGAACAGCAGACCCCAATCTTATCTAAAGGAATATTGACAACTGATTTCTGCTAGATGAAGAAGAGCTGATCTTTCTAAAACAAGGATCTCTAGATAGGCTGACTAGATTCAGCAGATGGGCAAACACTGGGGAATGGCTGGGGGCACCGACAACACAGTGGACAGCAACAGGGATGACAGAGTATATGGGATCCAGTGGGCGGGGCAGAGGGAGGCTATGGAAGGGTGCCATTTGGGAAGTGAGTATATAGATGAATAAGATTGATTGGGATGTTCTATATGATATACACAAAAAATTAACAAATAAAAAGATGAGTTATATTTGAGGAGGAAGCATAAAAATTTACTGCATGTTAATTAGTAGAGATGATTAAATGTTACCATTGAAATTCACCTGATGACTTTATATCCACACTCAGGTGCCAAGGATCCAAGTGTAACCAAATATGACTAGTAATAATCAGATTCATAGAAATTAGAGATGTATGCGCAAACATCTAAGTGTTAGTAGCATTAAAAATGAGTCTTTCTGTAGG
>NW_008332965.1:328123-341012 GCF_000622305.1 Nannospalax galili
ACAGGGTTTATACTGAGTTCAATATTGTATAACTGTATTAATTCAACTGTGAACGTAGAAACTTACAGCCACTTATGAAAGAGATGTACTCTTGCTCTGGAGTGTATTTTTGAATATGTCAAAGCTGTAATGAAATGCTTCTTCTAGTCATGTGGTTATTAAATTTAAAAAATTATTTTTTTAAAAAAGGAGATGGCTCTTAAGGGAAAAGAAATGATACAGAAGGAATCACAGAGTCTCACGACAACTACCAATAACATACATATGTATCTACTAATTTCCAGTGTTTTACAATTTTTAGAAAATTCTCATGTTAATTTTTTTAATCCTTCTAACAATCCTATAGGGCATTTACACACACACACACACACACACACACAAACACACATACACATACACACACACACACTATTTTACCAAAACTAAACATAAAACTAAGAAGCATAAAGAGTTGTCTATCTCTACTCTCCCCACCTCTCACTGTTTTTGTAGTCCATGGTTATTTATGCTTGGGCTCTAACCACTCAACTAAAACTACTCCCCGCAAGGTCTTCTATCATTTCCCTCATGGAAACCTTCTGGTACTTATCCAGTCAGAGTACCTCCCTTGGTCTATGGGCCATCACACACCTATTTGTTCATTTCTCTCTTGTTTTCCCTCTAAGAACTTGGTTTCTTTTTATCTGAGATTCTTTTTATTATTATTTTTTTTATTTTATGTGTACAAGTGTATTGCCTGAATGTATATGAGTGCACCCATGTCATGCAATGCCACAGAGGTCAGAAGAGGGCTTCAGATTCCCCTGGAACTGGAGTTAAGGAGGGTTCGTAGCCACCATGTGGGTGCTTGGAATCGAACACAGATCCTCTGCAAGAGCAGTCAGTCCTCTTAATTGCTGAGCCATCTCTTCAGCCCCATTTTCTCAGAGATTCTTAACAAGCAGAAAGCATGGGAGGAAGAGAGAAGAAAGAAGAGAGAAGGGTGCAGGGACAGAGAGAATGACCAAGAGAGCTAGCTAATTGCTGCCATTAGAAGCATTTTTACTCTGTTCCTATGAAGGTCACCCAAGAAGAGTGGATATGAAAGAATGTCTCTGTTTGCTAGCACTGGACGGAACATACCACTCTACTTGAGGAGAGGCCCAAAGAAGACAGCACCCAGCTCAAAGTGGTGGTAAGCAAGCCAGGTGGAAGTTCCTTTCTACTAGAGCCACAAGCCAAATTCTGTGTTCCAATATGTCAGTGCTAGCTATACTGTTGGTAGTGCTTCAGGTAACTGCAGTGTGAGCACCCTAAAGATGTATAACTGCTCATCAAGAGAAAATGTGATTGGGTTCAAAATCCATTCTCATGTTTAAAAGAAATTGATTATTACATTTGTCAAAAAAATAATTGAATGCTTACAAGAAGATTCTTACTTTTTTATTATCTACTTGTATGATCATGTCTCATAAATAAGTCTTTAATTAAGGTGAAGTCATACTAGAATAGGGCTTGTGTCCTTCTGAATAACACAGCCATGAAGACAAACACACAGAAGAAACACACAGAGGAACCCTCCATAGCATAATAGACATTGAAGGACTGTAACTGGGAGTTGAGAACTGCCACAAATTGCCAGCAAAACACTAGAAGCAAGGATGAGGCAAAGATGGGCCTGCACGTTTCTGAAGCAACATGGTCCTACTGACACTTTGATTCTGAAGGTCTAGCCTCCAGAACTACGAGACGAAATAGTTGAATGAGATGGTTTGGGATGCACTGTGTGGTATTTCTGTTGTTCTTAAGCCAACCTGTTTATGATGCTTTGTTACATCAGCCTAGGAAACCACTACAGAAATTAATGAGAACTTGTCATAAGTCCATGGAGGCTCCCTAAATCTCCTCTAAGTTGTCTTCAGTGTGCTGTATGCCTGCTTTTTCTACGCATACTGTGATTTGTAAAAATTTAGGCCTTGAGAGCTTATTTGGAGGTTCTAACAAGGGAGAACAGCTACTACTATACCCTTGACAGAAGTGTGCAGCTTTGGGATGGAGCATGGAGGAAGGAAGGAGACACCTGCCTAACCAGCCAGATCAGTCAAATCAATAGGGTGACAAGATGCTAATGTCAGATGATCCTCACATCCTTGGAAAAAGTTGGAAGACATAATCCTTTGGCTTTTCAGAAAACATTGCATTTCCTAGCAGCTTTTGTCCTTGATTACGTCCTCTTAAGTTCAACCAGTTCTTGCTGTGGAATCTTACTATGCACTATACCTGAATGTGAATCACTTGATTTGTGTCTCCACACAGATGTTTCTCCTAAGTCCCAGACCCGATAGCGTACTGCCTGCTAGATTTGAGAATCCATAGTCCTTGATACTGTAGGCCCAACTGGGACAACAAAAGAGCTTTTGAGTGCCTTTAATATACATTGTCAAGGACTGGATGTAATCCCAACTCCCAGGAGGCAGAGAGGCAGGAAGATCCTGAGTTCCAGGCCAATTTTGAGCACACAAACCAAAAACCAAGGTCTGGGAATGTGACTCAATGGTGCAGAGCACTTGCCTAGACTACACAAAGCCCCAGGCTTGATCTCCAGTACAGAAAAAATTGAAAAGGTAGAGGGAATTGGAGAAGGCTTGGCATTGCTTCAGGGCATCGCTCCACCATTTTCTTCTCTTTTTAGACAGAATTCCAACCTTTTGACCTGCCCTGAGTCTTTCTTCTGTCAAAGTAAAAAGTGTGAACACCATTCCTGAGAAATAACACTGAGGAGCCAGAACTGCGGGCTAGCTGTGGGGCAGTCTGTGAGAGTCATCCACACTGCAGTGGCATCAACGCTGCATGCACAGTCATTGGCTAGCTCGTGCTGTTAAAGTACAAATATTCATTGGGCACTCATTAAATGTGACAAGAAAGGCTTTACTTAAGCTATCACAAGGGAACAGAGACACTAACACAAAACTGAATGCAAGTATGCAGGAACAAAAGGCTTTTAAAAATCTGTGTGTGCCAGGGGTAAGTACAGAAGGATGTTAGTGAGAGTATGCTCAGTATGTTCAGATGCATGCCTGTGGTTGGTGCTTATCAAAGTCAGGTTCCTACCTTCCCACAGAGACTGGGTGGGTGGAGCCATCTTTCTTAATGATTACCTTTTAAAGTGATGGCTCCCAAGTCCTTGAGGAAGACATTTCTGGAATGTGGAAGATAAATTTTTCAGTGAGAAAATAAATTTATAACTGTTCTTTTGTAAAATGAATGTTCTAAGAAGAGAGAAGTCAACCTATCACCAGGTTTTGGCTGGACCAATGAGTAAATTCTTTTGTAAACAAGAGCTTTCTCAGGCAGCATTTTAAGGAGTTTGAGGTTGTCTCCCTAGCAACACAACCTTGAGCTGATAGAAACTAGGTATTTGTCCAGTTTCAACAGGGTTGTGGTTGCAGGGAGTGGAAGAAATTGTGTTTTCTAATCAGTTCTTATGGGCAAAGGCTGAGGCTATTCTGGAAGAAGCTCAGAAGAGCTCAACATTTAATAAAAGAAAGAATCTGTCAACAACCATGGGAATGAACAGTTCCATCACACTGGAACACATCTCAAAGAACAAAGGAAGCCCATGTGGTAGTGCAGACCTATAATCCTGGCACTTGGGAGGCAGGGGGTGGGGGCCATGAGGCCAGATGATCATGGGTCAAGGCTATCTTGGTCTATATAGGGAGACCCTGTCTTAGAAAAAATAAAGTAGAAAACAAAACCACAACAAAACCCCCACAAAAAACAGCAGGGCATATGCTTGTAATCCCAGCTTCTGGGAAGCTGAGGCAAGAGGTTCAAAGCCAGCCTGGGTTGTGAGCTATGTAGTTAGCTCAAGGCCAGCCTGAACTTCTTAGTGAGCTTATTTTTACTCTTGACCTCTCATGCTCCCCCAGAGAGAGGAGAAGGGAAAGGAGGAAGGAAGAAAAAAAACGATGTTCATTTTTCACTGCCAAGAGGCAGAAATACTTATGTTAATGCACTGTTAGAATTTTTTAGAGAAGCCAGTGATGAGTCCTCTGCTGTCTCTCTGGGGATGTATCTTCCATAAGCAAATGGACTATGTGCTCTCCTTCGGGTGGTACCCTACCTTTGAAACTGTGCTCTAGGCACTCTTCCAGGCATAGGACACAGGGGTGCCCACAGTTATTCTGTATTTGTTTCTAGAGGTGTACATTCTGACAGTGGAGATGGATAATGAGTAAGTAAGATCACCCCAAAACACTGTATAAAAAATTACTATAACATAATGCAGATAGAGAGATATGGGATTGATGGGCTGGAAGGATCTCTTTTGGCTTCAGAGGTTAGAGAACTCGGTCATGGACTTGAAGAGAAGATCAGTCTGGGCAGGAGTCACATAGGCAAACACCTGGCTGTGTTATATTATTCTTGGTGAGCTTCCAGAACAGAAAGCAGTAGGTGCCTGCATGGTGCATGAGCAGGGAGTAGTCTGAGAGATATAGCTGGAAGGGCAGGTCATACCGGGACTCCCAGGCTGTCGGGGAGGAGGGAAGAGCTTGGATTGCATCACAAGCCTGGTTGAGACTCGTGAAGGATTGACGCAAGAAGTGAGAACATCAGTTTTACAGATTTTTTTTTTAAACTGCTCTCTCAGAAAGCAGAATAGAAGGGGCCAGAGGGAAGGCAGGAAAGGCAGTTTGGAGACTGATAGAAAAATTTGGAGTTGGCTCCTCCTAGGGAATAGCAGGGAGATGGGGGAATGTGAAGAACAGTTCTGGGGTGAATTTGGAAAGGGAATTGACTTGGGAAAGGACTAGATGTGGGGAAAGGAAGAAATAGGGGGGATTTATGACTGCACTGAAATACTGGGAATGGAGGAGTAGGTTTGGGGAGGTAAACAAGAGTTAGGCTGAAAGATAATGTTGGTTAAGGACTACATATATGAAACATGAATTCAGAGAAGGGTTTAAACCCAAGAAGTGCTTGTGGGAGTCATCAATATAAAATGCTTAAACAAATAATACTTGGGTCTGAAGGACACAAAATATAAACATTTTGTCCAGATGGAGAAATGAAATGACTATGATTCTGTTTGTCATATATTACATTTAATGTTAGTTATTACACGTTGTCTACATGCATTTTATTAATTAGGGTATACATCCTCCATTTCTTAGCCTTCACCCTGCTTGCTTTCCTCTTCCCTAACGCCCACTTCTTATTTCCATGTCTTTTTTTTCTTGTTTCCACAGTATATATGCATTTTATGTGCTATATGTTAAATATATCCTTAGGTACACTTAGAAATATAGCAGGACAGGGGCTGTGAAGATAATGTAGTTGACAAGGTGCTTGTCATGCAAACCTGAGGGCCTTGAGTTCAATCTCCAGCACCCACATAAAGGCTGGGCATGATGTTCTCCAACTGTAATGGAGCTGGGGAGGTAGAGACAGGAGGATCCCTGGGGCTTGCTGACCTGTCTAGCAGAATTACAAAGCTCCAGATTCAGTGAGAGACCCTGTCGTACACAGTGATTACGGAACACACCTCATGTTAACCACACACATGGACATGCACATAAACACAAGCCCATATGCACAGACATGCATGTACTCACACATACATTCACACACACACACACATATATATATATATATATGAAATATAATGGGGGGGAACTTACCATTGTACTTTATGGTATTATAACCCTCAGAACTATAAAGGTATGTGTTGCTTTCTCTAGTCAGCTTACTGCCCTGCCTAGTAAAAGCAGTGTTCGTGGTATGGTATAAAGGCTGGGCGAGAACAGAGGCATTAGCCCTTTTCTCCAGGAGCACCTGGAGAAAAACTGTGAGAAATGCAATGGCCCTCAACTGACACACTCACTCTCTCTCTGAATAGAATGGAACAGAAAACTTCGGACAGATTTGCTCCCATGCCCATCTGAAGTCACATTGCCTTGTGTCACTTGTGATTATGATTGCAGTAAATCTCCCATGGCACACTCCCAAGGAGCATTGGCCTGGGTTTGTAACAGCCAGTGGCAAACTGAGGTTTGTTGGTGCCAACTTTCATTCTCTCACTCTCAGATAAACTCTCTTTTGATGAGATTCTATATTCTTCCACAGCAGATCCTCCTCTAGAATTCAGGCAGCCTTAGAGATGTTCATATAGAAAGGTGCCATTGCGTCGACTTTGGGCTAAGTTGCAAGACAACCACACTCCAAGCTCCTGTTGCAGTCTTAATGCCACTGCAATTTCACAGACTGCTGTGCTTTCAAAGATTCACAAGCATTTAGGGGAATTACAAGTAAAAACCACTTCTAATTCTTTTAATCTTTGTGTGTGTGCATATATGTGTGTGTAGGGTGGTGTGTGTATAGTGTGTGTTCATGTCCACGGTGTGTGAGTACAGGCACACTTGTATCCCAGCATGTGCACAGAGGTCGGAAGGCAATCTTGGGTGTCAGTTCTTCCACTTTACTAGAGAAAGGGTCACTTGTTTACCATTGTGTACACCAGGCTAGCTGGCCCAGGAACTTTTGAGAATCCCCCTGTCTCCATCTTCTATCTTGCCATATGAGCTCTGGGATTACAGATGGATGCACTACATTCAACTCTAAGTGGGTTCTGGGGATCTGAATTCAGGCCCTCACTCTTACATGCAAGAATGTTAGCCATTAAGTCACCTCCCTAGCCCGTTTCTGATTCTTGAGGTAACTGGTTTAAATGATTACTTCCTTCAAGCTTTAATTCCTCTGTTATTTTTAATGAGTACTATACACTCCATCTAACAGTGGTCTTCTGATCTTGCCTAAATATTTATGGTGATCTAGAAATTTCAACTTCCTGACAGGCTCTAACATTACACGATGCTTTAAAGCTGTATTCCTGGTATACTTATCCTTCTTTTCTTTTCTTTGCTTTATTTTTTTTGGTTGTTGACCTTTGAGGTGGGGTCTTCCTGTAGCCCCAGCTGGCCTGGAACGTGCTATATAGATCAGGATGGCCTCCATCTCAGAGATCTGCCTGCCTCTGCCTCTGACCCCTGCAGGCTGGGATTAAAGGCCAATGCCATCATAGGCAGCTACCTTTATTTTCACTTTTTAAGGCTACAGTGTTGGAGATGTTAACTTTATAAATCTCACATTCATCGTGCCTAAGATATGGCTAAAATATTCATCAAATAGGACTTTTGCAAAGTCCTTATCTTAGAACAACATTTGGCAATCCTGAACAGCAGTAAGTGGTAATGAGATACAACGATTTGCCATATTTGATGAGTTCTTCCTTACAACTCTTCCACAACACTACTCATCTGGGCTATAAGAAATGCAACCTAAAACTTCCATTGCTTCAAAGAGATGACTTCAAGTAAAACAACACTGCAAACCCCAAACTCTTCAAGAACGATCTGGAGGAACAGCAACCAGTTCCTTTGAATCTTGCCTCTATTTGTCCTCTGAACTCATGAAGGCTAGTTGAACTGAAGGGAGGGAGAGCTAGGAATCAATGAAGAGAAAAGTGATAAACTTTAAATGCCTAGGGTCTTATGAGGCTGGAATCAAAGTGTTGCCTGGGACTGTGATCTCATCTGAGGCCTTGCTCAGGAAGGAGCCACTTCTAAATTCACTCAAGTTGTGAGGAGATTTCAATTTTTTGCAGGTGTTTTGCAGTTAATGTTGCCTGTTAGCCACCCTCTGAACAAAGGCCACCTATCCTTCTCCCATGTAACATCCCTCAACGTGGTTGCTCACCTCAAAATCAGGGAAGAGAAACAGAGAGCAGCACTACAATTTTATATAACACAATCATGTATATTTAATCATATATATATATATATAAAACCACGTACATCCCATTACCCTAGCTAAAAAGCAAGTAATAGATTCTGCTCACGGTCAGGCCCATGGAAGGTATGAATATCAGAAGGTCTCATGGAGCACTTTAAGAGTCTATCTGCCACAGAGTAATTGCTGTTCTAGGAATCAAACCTCAGAAAATGTGGAGGTGATAAATTTTGAGCTCACGGACTACAACATAACATTTTTCCCATTGTTAAGAACTTGAGATAAAATCAGGACTAGAAGTGTGTGATGGTTTATACTTAGAATCCCAGCACTTAGGAAAGCTCAGAAGGAGGGTCCCAGGTTTGAGGCCAGTCTGGAATACATAGCAAGATCTTGTCTCAATAAGTAGATGATAGATAGATAGATAGATAGATAGATAGATAGATGATAGATAAATAAATAAAGTGCTAGACAAAAACATCAAATTACATTTTCCCTATTCCTAGTATGTGACTTAAATTCTTCCTTAGCCACAGGAACTATGATACTATTTATTATTAATTAATTAATTAATTAATTAATTTATGACAGGACTTTGATGTAGCCTGGTCTGCCTTGAATTCATGACAGCCCTGCCTCAGTTTCCCTGCTGGAATTACAAGTATGAAATACCATGCTCAATAAAAGAGGTGTGATTTTTGTATTTGCAAAGATATTTCTCCACTCTAATTTCCACCTAGACGTATATACTACATACCGGTGCCATAGAAATATAATTTATCCTTTATGTAACTATTGCTTAACTATTTTACTATGAAAGTACTATCTATCATGTGTTCTCCGGGTTAGTATACCTAAGTTTGCTAATCCTTTAACATAAAAAGTGATTCTAGACCCTTCTGTCATTGCTACTGTTGCCTGTATAGGCTCAAGTATATCATCTCTCTCAAATATTAGCTTCCCAATGTTGGGTTTTGAATTAAAAAATTATTTGTGTGTACATGCATGTATGTGTAGCATATGTGCATGCCCATGTACACATGCCATGATCCACATGTGGTGGTCAGAGGACAACTTTCAGGAGTCAGGTCTGCCCTTCCACAATGGATTCTAGCTATTGAACTCAGGTTGTCAGGCTTGCACAGCGAGCACTTTTCCCTGCTGTGACATCTTATCATCCCTGGGTTTTGGATTTTCTATAACAATTTCATATAGAATTCTAAACTCTGCTAAATGGATTCAATCTCTCTTGATGGTGATGTGATGAAAACCTTTTAAAACAATGGCCATCCCTTCCTAAAAAAACACCCAGCATATTATCACAACTCTGAGACTGTAGTATCAAGTTTTAATTACTTAAATGAATTTTTCTTTCTTCATTTAAAGCTTTGTTATCTCTTTTCAACTCTTCATAAGTGCTATTTACTGTGATTATTATAAAATAATAATTATTGTCAGCATGAATAGACATTTAGTTAAGTATCTATTTATACATTTAAATTAATTGGAAAGCAAATAAATTAAAATGATTACCTAGCACCTTATGTATATTTTTGGAGACGGTTACAATATGTCCTTGGAATGTTATGACAAATGAAAAGTGCATACGCAGCAGAAAAATCCAGATGGAAACTCAGCTTACTCAAAATGTACAATAATTTTGCAAAGGTTTTACATTTCCTATTTCCTTATTGCAATGACTTTTGGTTTCTGGTAGATCAAAGATGATTGCATGTTAGGCAGCACAATCTAGCATTACTGGTGTGACTTAGAAGGGACTGACAACCCCCACCAGTGCAACCATCTTTCCAAATTTTCCAGTTTCCTCGAATAGCTTACAAGTTGACTTCCTAGTGGTGTCTTTACCAGGTAGGTACAGCTGCATGAGGCTGACCAGAATCATGAGCTAGAGGTTCCTATGGGAAGCCTGCAAATTCCCAGAAGTGGCTGGAGCAGCCCTTAGCTCCTGGGTTGCCCTGTCACTACTCTTGTGGTGCAGTGTGGTTTTAAACCTTAGTCATTGTGGCTTCATGGTCAAAGCTGGGGAAGTGATCAAGATGTGCAGGGCTCATTGTTGTCCCTACAGCATATTTCTGGGTAACCAAAACATAAATAAAAAGGGAACTTATAACACATTTGCATCAGCAAAATTCAGTAGGTAAAACTTCGCTGTTGAATAAAGTGGAACAGTTGTGTGTTTAAAATTTCTGCTTGCTAAGCTGGATGTGGTGTACGTCTGGAGTCCTTGGTACTGAGAAGGCTGAGGCTGAAGGACCTGAAGTTTGAGCACTCCTGGGTAATGGATTTGCTTCAAGGAGATGTAAATTCTGATTTTATTTTTCAGAGATGAGCTTGTTGTGTGGCATCAGCATGACCTCTAATATCAGGAGATCTGATTGGAGGATGCAGGCCACAAGCCAGAGTTTGATAGGTTGGTCACTCTGTCATGCTTAACATTGAGACAGAGCCTGGCCAGCCTTTCAGGAGGCCCTGTCTCCATGGTTTTTTTTTCAATTTATTTGTTTCTATACATGCATATAAGGTGTTTTGATCAAATCCACACCCACTCCCTCCCCTCCAACATCTCCCATATCTCCCCATCACTTTTTTCTGGCAACAACATTTATGCTCTCTTTCATTATTTCTTTTTTTTCTTTTTCTTTCTTTCTTTCTCTCTTTCCTTCCTTCCTTCTTTTTTTAATTTTTAATAACTACATGATTAGAAGAAGCATTTCATTACAGCTTTAACATATTCAGTAACACACTCCAGAGCAAGAGTACATCTCTTTCACAAGTGGCTGTAAATTTCTAGGTTCACAGTTGAATTAATTCAGTTACACAATATTGAACTCAGTATAAGTCCTGTAAGACATAAAATTCAATGAGTTTTTAACCTTTAAAAAAGATCTCCATTTCATTTTAGAATGTATTGTTCCTTGCAGAAAGACTCATTGCTTTTGCTACTAACACTGAGATGTTGGCGCTTGCATCTCTAATCTGTATGGATTATTCCTAGACATGATCAGTTGCACTTGGATCCTTGGCGCCTGTATATGTCTATGAAGTCATCGGGTAGATTTCAATGGTAATGTTTATCACCTCTACTAATTACCATGACATAAATTTCCATGCTTCCTCCTCAAATATAATACATTTTTAAAAAATTGTTATTTTTGTGTGTGTGAATATCACACAGAACATCCCAAACCATCTTATTCAACTACACACCAACTTCCCAGATGGCACCCTCCCATAGCCTCCCTACCCCCACTAGAGCTCTTATACTCTGATATTCCTGCTACTGTCCACTGTGTTGTCACAACCCCCAGCCAGTCCTCACTACTTGTCCATCTGGTGAATCTAGTCAGCCTATCTAGAGCTCTTTGTTTCAGGAGGGTAAACTGTTCGTCGTCTAGCAGCAATCAGTTCTCAATATTCCTTTAGATAAGATTGGGGTCTGTTGTTCATTTTCCCAGTTCCATGCTGGGTTACTATCTGGGAGTTCCTTTGGCCAATTGGCCAACAACTCAAAAGAAGGCATCTCCTATCTGGCATTGGTACTCGTTATGTAGCCTTTTGCTATACATATGGACTCTTAAAAATTACATTGGCCCCTTTAATATTTGTTTATACTTTCCTTTTGGGTATTTAAGGCCATATAGTTGGCCCACATAAACCAATTTATTTTTACTCTTAAGGTCGTTTGAGGATCTGTTCCTCAGGGGTCACATGGGCTTGGGAGGATCCCATGGCTCCTTTCTTTTATCAGTTCTGCCTATATGAAGATAAGTCAAAGATCCTGCGCAACACGGTTGGCTTCCCTTGGAAGCATGGAGGAAGGGATTCCTCTGTGGTGACCCTCCTCTTTGTAGACTGGACACTGGTTCAAGTCCATCTCCTGGGGCCTCCTCAGCCTCCTTGATCAAGAGGACAGGTGACCCACCACAGGACATTTTGAGAGATGCTCATAGTACCCTGGAACTAGTCGACCTAGGAGGGCAAGGAGCAAAAACTTTCCTTTATGTCCCTCTGACCCAATTATTATAGGCCTCAAAGTATGTCTATTAAACATCCAAGATGGTTAGTTCCACCAGTCTGGTACTTTTAATTACTGTGTGTCATGTAGATAAATCTTGGGCAAAGACCAATTGTTCTTAGATAAGAGTTACCTAGATATATTTTTCTTGATCTGCTATGTATAATTTGTCAGTAGGTTGTAGGAGTAATATGGTTCCTTCTGGTTTTTAAAACTAGCTAGGCATTATATATCTCTCACGTTATCTCACCACTCTATCATGGTTTCCCCAATTATGGTGCCCCATTTCCCCCTTTCTCCCTTAATAATACCCTTCTCCTATGGTCCTACCTCTGTTGAGCTCCTTCTTTCCCTTTATCCCCTAGTTTCCTTGTATACCCTCCCTCCCCTCTCCCTTAAACTAACCCAATTTTATCCATATCTCCCTTATCTCGCCTGTTTCCTACCGTTCTTCTCTTTCAGGTTCTTTCTTTACCTTTACCTCCCTGTTTCCTTTCCATTATCCTGGTTCCTGTAGTTATGTCTGGATACATACTCACTTATCAGGGTTTGGTTCTAGGATCCACATATGAGAGAGAACATATGTCGATTTTTTTTTCTGAGTTTGTGTTACTTCACTTAGTATAACAGTTTCTATTTCCGTCCATTTACCTGCAAATTTCATGATTTCATCTTTCTTTACTGCTGAGTAAAACCCCATCATATAAATGAACCACGTTTTCATTATCCACTCATCAAATGAGGGACACTTAGGTTGCTTCCCTCTTGTAGCCATTGTGAAAAGAGCAGCAACAAACATGAATGTATAAGTGTCTCTGCAATACGATGAGTTCTTTGGGTATATGCCAAGGAGTGGTACGATTGGGTCAAATGGTAGGCTCATTTGTAGTTTTTAAAGAGTTCTCCACACTGCTTTCCATAGGGGTTGAACAAGTTTGCAACCCCACCAGCAGTGGATGAGCGTTCCCCTTTCCCCACATCCTCTCCAAAATTTGGTATTGTTTGTTCTCTTGATCTTAGCCAGTCTGACTGGGGTAAGGTGATACCTTAGGGTGGTTTTAATTTGCATTTCCCTAATTACTA
>NW_008332965.1:341759-343604 GCF_000622305.1 Nannospalax galili
GTCTTTTGTGCTTCCATATGAATCTTAGGATGGTTTTTTCCAATTCTGTGAAAAATGTAATGGGGATTTTGATTAGCATTGCATTGAATCCATAAATGGCTTTTGATAGGATGTTCATTTTCACAATATTAATTCTTCCAATCCATGAGCATGGGAGGTCCTTCCATCTTCTGATGTCTTCCTCAATCTTTTTCTTTAAAGATTTAAAAATTTCACTTTAGAGGTCTTTAATGTCTTTGGTCAGGTTTATTCCTAGATATTTTTTTGAAGATATTGTGAAGGGGAAGGTTTCCATGTGCTCTTTTTCTGATTGCTTGTTATTGGTATATAGAAAGGCTACAGACTTTTGTAGGTTAGTTTTATAACCTGACACTTTACTGAACGTGTTAATAATTTCTAGGAGTTTTCTGGTGGAATTTTTAGAGTCTCTTAGATATAACATCATATCATCTGCAAAAGGGTATAATTTGATCTCTCCTTTTCCAATTGTTACTCCTTTAATTTCCTGCTCTTGTGTTATTGCTCTTGCAAGAGTTTCAAGCACTATGTTAAAGAGAAGTGGAGATAGTGGACAGCCTTGTCTTGTTCCTGATTTCAATGGGAATGCTTCCAGTTTTTCTCCATTTAGAATGATGTTGGCTGTGGCTTTGTTATATATGGCTTTAATTATGTTGAGGTATGCTCCCTCCAGTCCAATTCCCTCTAGGACTTTGAACATAAATGCATGTTGAATTTTGTCAAAGGTCTTCTCTGCATCTATTGAGATGATCATGTGGTTCTTGTCTTTGAGCCCATTTATATGATTTATGACATTTATTGACTTACATATATTGAACCATCCCTGCATCTCTGGGATAAAGCTGACTTGATCATGGTGGATGATCTTTTTGATGTGTGTCTGTATGCAGTTTGCAAGTATATTGTTGAGAATTTTTGCATCTATGTTCATTAAGGATATAGGTCCATAGTTTTCTTTTTTGGTTGTATCTTTACCTGGCTTTGGAATTAAAGTGATGCTGGCTTCATAGAAGGAATTTAGAAGCTCTCCCTCCATTTCTTTTTGAATAAATTAAGTAGTATTGGATGTATATCTTCTTTTAATGTGTGATAGAATTCTGCTGTAAATCCATCTGGTCCTGAGCTGTTTTTTAGTTGGGAGGTATTGTATTACTGTTTCAATTTCTTTTTGTGTTATGGGTCTGTTTAAGCTGCTAATCTCTTCTTGGTATAGTTTTGGTGGTTCCCATGCCTTTGGATATACAACCATTTCTTTTAGGTTTTCAAATTTAGTAATATATAGGGGTTTTTGTTTTGTTTTGTTTTGTTTTGTTTTTTGTCTTTTTGAAGGAGTGTCTCCTTATAGCCCTAGTTGTCCTGGAATTCACTATGTAGATCAGGCTGGACTTGAACTCATAGAGGTTTTGTTGCATTGTATTGTCCTTTTCATTTAGTTCCGGGAATACTTTTATTTCTTTCTTAATTTCTCTTTTAACCCATTCATCATTCAGGAGTATGTTGTTTAATCTCCATGTGTTCATGTGGTGATTAGGGCTTCTTCTGATGTTGATTGTAAGCTTTATTGCATTGTTGTCTGATAGAATGCATGGAATTATTTCAATCTTTTTGTATTTGTTGAGGTTTGTTTTGTGCCCCATTATATGGTCGATTTTGGAGATGGTTCCATGGGGTGCTGATTAGAAGGTATGTCCTTTGGTGCTTGGGAGGAATACTAGGTAGATGTCTGTTAGGTCCATTTGATATATGGTATTGTTTAGTTCAGATGCCTCTCTGTTAACTCTCTGCCATGTTGACCTATCTAATGGAGACAGTGGGGTATTGAAGTCC
>NW_008332965.1:343756-378147 GCF_000622305.1 Nannospalax galili
TTAGTTTAAAGTCTATTTTGTCAGATATTAGAATTGCAACACCTGCTTTTTTCTTAGTACCATTTGTTTGGTATATTTTTTCCATTCTTTCCCTTTAAGATAGTCTGTCCTTGAAAGTGAGATGAGTTTCTTGCAGACAACAAAATGATGGGTTTTGTTTCTTAATCCATTCACCTAGTCTGTGTATTTTGCCTGGGGAGTTCAGTCTGTTAATATTTAAAGTTATCAATGAAAGATGAGTATTGAATCCTGTCATTTTTATTTCTGTTTACATTCTTGATATAGCTGTACTTTTCCACAGTTATGCCTTCATTGAATTTCTTTCCACAACCCCTTGGGTATAGTAGTTCCTTTCTTCAGTTCTTTGTATTGCTTCAAGAACTCTCTGAAAGGCTGGTTTTGTAGACATGAATTCTTTCAGTCTGTTTATGTCATGGAAAATTTTTCTTTCCTCTTCGACTGTAATAGACATTTTGGCTGGGTAAAGTAATCTGGGTTGACATCTGTGGTCATTTAGAACTGGGAATACTTTGGCCCAGCCTCTTCTGGCTTTCATAATTTGGACTGACGTTTAGTGTTTTTAGTATGAGGTGCCGTGGAGAGTTTCTTTTCTGGTCCTGTCTGTTTGGTGTTCTATATGCTTCTTGTATTTGTGTGGGCAAGTCTGTCTTTATGTTTGGGAAATTTTCTTCCACGATTCTTTTGAAGATCCTGTCCGTGCCATTATCTTGGGATTCTTCTCCTTCCTGTATGCCTAAGATTCCTAAGTTTGGTCTTTTTATGGTGTCACACAATTCCTGCATATTCCATTCTAGTGATGTCTTAAATTTTTCATAATCTTTGCTTGAATGGTCTAGTTTGACCACTTTACCTTCCAGTCTTGATATTCTGTTTTCCATTTCATTCCTCCTATGGTGAGGCTTTCTCCTGTCATTTCTAATTGGCTTACTGAGTGTTTCACTTCCTTCTTCATTTCAGCCTGAGTAGTCTTCAATATTTCTAGCTCTTTTCTGAATTCATTCAGAAGTTGATCCCTATCTTCCTTCAGTTTTTTTATTTCTTTGCGTGTTTCTTTTATCATCGTTATAATTGTTCTTTTGAGTTCCATGTCCTGCACTATCTCTAGGGGGTTCTCATTGTACTCCTCTAGAGGACTATTGGTATTTGGTGGGGATATGTTATTTTGGTTTTTCAGGTTATTATTTTTTCTGTATGATTTTGACATGTGAATTTCTTTTGTAGTTTCTGGTTCTTGTGTGAGACTCAAGCTTTCAAGTTTAGGTCTGCTTCTTTTTGTAAACTTTATGTGTCTTTGTGGTTTACTTTTGGGGCATGAAAAGCTGATTCCTCTAAGCTTCCAGTTCTCTCTTTTGATTTTATATTGGAGTGGCCAGATTGCTTTTGTGTTCAGGAATTCCCACAGAGGCCCAAGTCAGATGAAGATCAGATGCTCTCAGGCTTTTCTCTAAGGTCTGGATCCCTCCAGGAAAGATTCTGACCTCAGGAATTAGGCAGTTGGACTGGCCTGGGAGCTGGGCCCAGGAAAAATGCTAGTCAAGGGCAGCTGGTGGCCATGCTGTCCAGAGATGAAAAGGGAGATGAGGGTGGGAAGAGGCCCCAAGGGCTCCTGGGGACTGCACTGAGGAGCTTGGTTGGTCTGGATGCAAAGGATCAGGAAGTGGAAAGGTCAGCCCCAGTATCCAGGAAGGAGGCTGGCAGGTTGTGCAGCCTAGGGAAGCAGAGGGAGGTGAGGGCGAGACCAGGCCCCAAGGGCTCCTGAGGACCCCAGAAGGAACTGGGTTGGTCTGGATGCAAAGGATCAGGAAGCAGTGGTGGTTCCCCCAGTGTCTGGGACTCCAAGACAAGGAATGGAACAGAACCCGGGCCCATAGAGAGGGCTGCATGTCATGCAGGCCCAGGGAAGCAGAACTCCTTTCTTTCTTTTTATGGGCCTTTTTGCTACTCTAACATTACCCCCTCTGAAGATGTAACCCAAAAATCTTTTAGGGATTAGATAAAAGCTCCTAAATAATTTAGACATTTTCGGGCTTTGGAACAGAGTATGTTGCTAAGAGGCCCAAGAACATTGTGACATTTAACCAAGAACTGGCTACTTTTCTTTCGGGTCTTTTTACCCTAAATGCCTTGCCAATTCTTACCTCTTATTCTTATCACACCATCCTCTGAGTAGGTTACCCAACTTTCACATAGAGAATCAGGACGCAGCCTGCTCTGGCTTCTTCCATGCTGAACAGGGAGGCAGGGTGGGGCAATTGGGGTACCCCGTCAGTGGGTCTATCTAAAAGACTCTCATATTGCACAACTCTTGTCTCTAAGGGGAGAAAAAAGTCCTTGAATCATGAATAGGAGATGTGAAGAAGAAGTAAAGGCAAGAGTAATCAGCATTACAAGTTCTAGATAGGGAACCAGAAAAAAGAACAGGGAAAATTCAAATGTTCATATCAGGGTCCATTGGAATTTCTTGACGAGAGTGTCCAAAAGCATCCCTCTATTTGGTTCCTCCTCATTTTTCTTTTGTAAACCAATGCTGGATTCGAAAGTGATGGGCTCAGGATTTGTTTTCAGGCATTTTGATAGCTATTGGAATGGCCAGAATTAGTTTCTAAGGGGAGAAAAAATATTGGCCATCATTTTAGAACAATAGTAAGTTGTCTCCCTTAGCTACTAGTGAGCACTACAGTATTGGAGACCAAGATTTGAAGTTTTACATCTGAGCAGCACTTTCTGCTTAGAAACAAAATCATCAATGAGAAATAATTGTCTAAATAACATTTTATAGGGACTCAAGCCTAATGTCTGGGAAATGCAATCCCTTGAACTCTTCAAGAAATATACTGATCACTTTAATCTTTGGTTATGCTTTCCTTTTGGGTGTTTAAGACCATACAGTTGGCCCAAATAAACAAATTTGTTTTTACTCTTAAGGTTGTTTGAGGATCTGTTCCTCAGGGGTCACATGGGCTTGGGAGGCACCCCTGGTTCCTTTCTTTTACCAGTTCTGCCTATATGAGGATAAGTCAAACGTCCTACTTGATCATGGCTCGCTTCACTTGGAAGCATGGAGGAAATGTTTCCTCTGAGTTGACCTCCTCTTTGTAGACTGGACACTGGTTCAAGTCCATCTGGTTGGGTCTCCCTGGCCTCCCTGAACAAGAGGACAGGTGACTCACCATAGTTACAGGACATTTTGAAACATGCTCCATAGTCCCCGCCCCCGGAACTTATTTGACCCTGGAGGGCAAGGAGTGAAAAACTGTCCTTTAAGTCCCTCTGAGAAGATTAGTATAGGCCTCAAAGTATGGCTGTTAAACATCCAAGAAGGTTAGCAATAAAAATTATGGCAACCAATACACATCTTTCAATGATAACTTTAAATATTAATGGACTGAACTCCCCAGTCAAAAGATGCAGGCTAAATGAATGGATTAAGAAACAAAATCCATCTTTTTGTTGTCTGCAAGAAACCCATCTGACCTCCTAGGATAGGCACTACCTTAAGATGAAAGGATGGAAAAGAATATCCTAAGCACATGGCACTAACAAACAAGCAGGGGTTGCAATTCTAATATCTGACAAAATAGACTTCAAAGTAAAACTAATCAGAGGAGATAAGGAGGGTCACTTCATTCTGATCAAAGGAACAATTAATCAAGAAGATATTACAATCCTGAACATATATACACGAAACTCTGGTGCACCCAAATTCATAAAAACAACACTACAGGACTTTAAGATACAGGTTAACCCTAACTCAGTAATAGTAGGGGACTTCAGTGCCCCACAGTCTCCATTAGACAGGTCAGCTGGACAAAGGATAAACAGAGAGATGACTGAATTAAATGATATCATACATCAAATGGACCTAACAGACATCTTTCAAATATTTACCTAAGCACCAAAGAAAATACTTTCTACTTAATACCTCATGAACGTTTTCAAAAATTGACCACATACTGGGGCACAAAACAAACTTCAATAACAACAACAACAACAACAAAATGAAATAATCCCATGCATTCTATCAGACCACAATGCAATAAAGCTCAAAATCAACACTGGACAATCTCTAGTCACTACACAAACTCATGGCGATTAAACAACACACTCCTAAACTATGAGTGGGTCAAAGGAGAAATTAAGAAAGAAATAAAGGAATTCCTGGAATTCAATGAAAAGTACAATACAACACAACAAAATCTCTTGGACAATTAAAATCAGTCTTAACAGGGAAGTTTATAGCTCTAAGTGCCTATATTAAAAAATTAGAAAGTAAGCCCAAATAAATGACCTAACCCTGAACTTGTGATGCTGGAAAGGTAAGAATAAACGAAACCCAAACCCAGCAGAAGAGAAGAAATAACAAAAATCAAAGTAGAAATCAATGAAATAGAAAGAAAGAAAACAATACACAGAATCAATGAATCTAAGAGCTGGTTCTTTGAAAAGCTAAACAAGATAGACAGACCCAGTTAACCAAAAGAAAGAGATGAAAGTGGAAAGATCACAACAGACAACCCAAAGATCCAGAACATTGTAAGGGAATATTTTAAAAACCTATACTCTACTAAACTTGAAAATCTAAAAGAAATGGATGGATATCTAAAATCATAGGAACCACAAAAGTTAAACCAAGAAGAGATCAATGGTTTAAACTGACCCATAACATATAAGGAAATCAAAACAGTAATACAAAGCCTCCCAACTAAAAAAAGCCCAGGCCTAGATGGATTTACAGCAGAATTCTATCAGACATTTAAAGAAGACCTCCAACTAATACTATGTATATTATTCAAAATGATAAAAACAGAGGGAGAACTCCCAAATTCCTTCTATGAAGCCAGCATCACTCTAAACTGGGTAAAGACACAACCAAAAAAGAAAACTTTTTTGGTAAAGACCCATATCCTTAATGAACATAGATGCAAAAATTCTCAACAAAATACTTGAAAACTGCATACAGATGTACATCAAAAAGATCATTCACCATGATCAAGTAGGCTTTATCCCAGAGATATAGAGATAGTTCAATACATGCAAGTCAATAAATGTCATCAATCATATAAGTAGACTTAAAGACAAAAACCACATCATCATCTCAATAGATGCAGAGAAGGCCTTTGACAAAACTCAATCTGTCTCCATCTTAAACCCACGTAGGGAACTGCTGCAAATACTACTAAGTGACCAAACCCAGACCTGGAACAGAAGCCTGTGTGTGGTTAAAAGATAGCCTTAGCTGTTGATTGAGCTATTGATACAATGCTTCAGAAATATTAGTCATTTTTGCAGTGGATTATGGATACCACATGCTACTTAGGTGTTATTTACTTTTAAACAAAGTCTTTGCTTTACTCAGTGAGCTAATCTGTTCGTCTGCTAAAAAAAAAAAAAAGTGCTTGGGCTACAGAGTGAGTTCAAGTCCAGAGATAGTGTTTCAAAATCAAATTTTTTAAAATGAGGGTGTAGCTCAGTAGTAGAGTATACACTTAGCATGTACAAGGTCCTGGGTTCAATCCCCAGTGCTGAAAAAAAAATTCCACTTGTGTGGAGTCTCTCCCTTCCCTCGTGGGTCGTTGGACACCGGTCCACGAGGACAAAAGGAGCAGAAGCAACAAATTGGGTCAGGGACGGCCAATGAGCACTGATGGAAGAAAGCCCTTCTGGGGAGGCAGGTTCAGTGATACAAACAGCTCCAGAGTCAGTGAAACAGCTCCGTTTATTCAGTGGGGGTCAGGGAAAATATAGTGCGGAGGCAGCAGCCAAAGCTTCAGCTGATAGGTGCTCATAGTCTGCTTTATTTACATGTGGTAGGGGGATCCTATCATCCAACTATGGGGCAATGCCAAATTATCATATAGAAAAAACCTGGGGGTAGTTTTATTACAGGTAACTATGCCAAAGGTCATGTTTCAAATGAGGCCAAGCATCTGTGCTTGGCAGCACTTTCCAGGTCAGTCAGGCAGGAAGCCCCTGCTGAGAAAGGAGCTGACCTTAACAGCAGGGTTCCCCAACACAGTTGTTTACTGTTATTATTCATCCATCTCCCCCAACTCTCCACCTGTTTCCTGTTGTTCATATTTCTTTGTCACCTTTAAAGCTGTTTTTGTTGATCTGTTTTGTCTTTGTGTGTGTGTGTGTGTTGTGTGCACACGTGTGTGCAGGTACACGTGCTTGTGCACATATGTGTGGAGGCAGGAGAGGGACATCGGGTGTCCTGCTCTATCACTCTCTGCCTTGTTCCTTAGAGACAAGGTCATTCACTAACCCTACAACTAGACTGCTAACCATCAAACCCCGGTAATCCTCATGTCTCTAAACTCTCACAGCATTGGGGGTGCAGGAATATACAGCCATACTCAGCTTTTTACATAGGTGCTGGGGATTTGAACTCATGTTCTCATGCTTGTGGAAAAAATACTCTTACCTCTTACCCATAGAGCCATCTCTCTAGCCTTTGTTCATCTTTTTTATTGTGGCAAAATATATACATAATACAATTTGTTATCTTAGCCTTTTAAATTTTTTTTTTTTTTGAGACAGGGTCTCACGTAACCCAGACTAGCCTGGAATGTGCTATATAGCTGAGAATGATTTGAACTTCTGATCTTCCTGCCTCTACCTCCCAAGTGTTAGAATTGGGGCTCTGTGCCACCATACCTAGTTTATTTGGTGCTGGGGGTCAAACCCAGGGCCTCATGAATACTAGGCAAGCATTCTATCAACTGAGATACATTCCCAGTCCCTAGTTATTTTAAAGTATACAGCTCATTAGTGTTAGATTCATACATATTGTCATATAATCAATATCCAGAATGGTTTTCATCTTGAAAACTGAAACTCTCTACAAATTAAACAGAAGCTTCTATGCTCCACCATACTCTCCACTCCCACTTTACCCTGCCCTCTCTGGCCTTGGCAACCTGCCTTCTGTTGTCTGTCTTTATAAATCTGACTGCTCTAGGGACCTCATGTGAACATAATCATACAGCGTTTTTCTTTTTGTGACTGGCTTAGTTCACTTAGACTATGTTTGCATACACTTTTGATTGTTTATGAACAATTTGGTTCAGGGGTTTTCAAGAGGGAGAGAGAGTACAATCCCTTGGGGACACCTGGAGAAGGGAGGGGGTATGTTGTTTGTCATAATGAGTATGGCTGTTACTGGCATTTAATGGGCAGGTGCCCCCAGGACTGCACAGCCTGCAGGGTGGGGTGGTCCCACAAAGCAAAGAATTCTCCTACCTTCATTGTAGTGATGCTCCTAGAAGAAACACGTTGGCAATTTCTTCATCTGTAAAATAAGCATTTGGGCTAAATGGATTGCAACTTTCCTCCCAACTCTAAGAATATTTTGTTCTATCACTTCCTTCAAAATGACTTAGAAGCATCTCATTGCTGTCTTTCCTTCCCTCTAATTACAGCTTTTGTAAGCCTAAGTCATCTTCATTTAAATCAATGGAACCAGTCACAGAGATTAGCCGTAAATCCATATCACTCCCTGTTAAATATAACTTGTCTGCTTGGGTTAAAAATTCAAAGAGCTCTTTAGTTAATTATGAGGCTGATAAAATAGAGCAGCCTGGAAGTAGTCAGCAAAGGCTTTCACTGTATTTATTAAAGGCCACCATTGTACCATCAGATTTTAGCTGAGGTGGTGCCCTCCCACTCCCACATCTTGCTGAAGAAATTTCTGGGTTGGCATAGGAACAGGGACATTGGAGAAGATGCAGTTTTCCAGAAACCATTGACCATTGCCTCCAAAAAGAGACACTGACAGAGGACACATGGGAGTCATGAGCAGGGCCTTCGATAAACTGTAGCCCTACTGCAGGAGCTGAATGAGCAACTAGCTCCTCTTGTGTGTGGAGTCACCATTGAGAATGAAAGCCAGAGTTGATTGCTTTTTACCCCATTGTACCTCTGACAGGACAAAGGAAAGCAAATATTGAACCTGTGAACTTGGATGAAAGACAGTGTCCACTCATAAAGTGCTACTAGAATTTTCCACTGAGCTATTCTGGACAAAGACTACAAGTTCAAAAGTTAAGAAGTTTAGAGATGAGGAGGTGATTCAGGGGGTAAAATGCTTGCTGCTCAAACCTGAGGATCTGAGTTTAGTCCCCAGCATACATGTAAAAAGCTAGGTGTGACCATGTGTACCTAAAATCCCAGAGCTATGAAATGAAGACAAGAGAATCATGGGGTCTTACTGAGCAGCCAGCCTTAGCCAGTCCTTGAGCTGATTTCACTGAGAAAACTTGTTTAAAAAACTAAGGTGGAGAGGGACTAGAGAGATGGTTCAGCAGTTAAGAGCACTGACCCAGAGGACCTGGGTTCAGTTCCCAGCACCCACCTGCCCACTAACCACCATCTGTAACTCCAGTTTCGGGGGATCCAACATCCTCTCTGGCCTTGGCAAGCATTACATGACACAGGTGTACTTAGATACATGCAGGCAATACATTCATACACATAAAATAAAAATAAATAAAAAATCAAAACAACAAGGTAGAGAGGGCTTCCAGAAGAGCCCACACATATCACACCCTCTCATCCACCCACTCTAACACACAATAGTTGGGTAATTCAACCACAAAAAAGTTTTTCTTTGAATCTTCTGCTTTCTGGGGGGAATTCTATGACCACCTTTTTGTATAAGTGAAATCTATTGCTATAATATCCAGTTTTTAAAACATTTTTATGATATTATGACGATAAGAATCCAACCCAGGGCCTTGCACATATTAGATAAGCACTCTACCAGTGAGCTAGTCCTTCAGTTTCTTTAAGGTACAATGAAAATTAAAGATATATTTAAGGCAATTTAGGTGCATAGTCCTGGATTTTTATTTAGTGTTTTATAATTATCAACTATTTTGACAATTTTTTTAAAGTCTACAGAATTTTTCCAAATAATTCAATTTAGTTTTCACAGGAACAATAACTTTTCTGCTTTCATTTCCATATTTATTTTGTTTTGGGTTTTTTTTTTGTCTTTTCTTTTCTTTTTTTTTTTTGAGACAGGGTCTCCTTGTAGCCCCAGTTGTCCTGGAACTCACTATGTAGACCAGGCTGGCCTTGAATTCACAGAGATCTGCCTGCCTCTGCCCACAAGTGCTGGGATTATGGGATTAATGGTGTGAACTACCATGCCCAGCTTTTTCATATCCATATTTGTACTTAATCCTATTTAAATTAATTTGAATCAAATAACCATAATAACAATTTCAACCAGCTAGAACACGTTTAGTAATCAACACAGATGACTCTCAATAAGTCAGCTGTTCAATATGTGGAAACAGTCATGTGGGTGACTCAGGAGCAGCCTCTGGCCAGGAGCATTTGTTAATTCATAGGTGCCTGTACCCTTTAAAAAGTGAATGGGGAGCTCCCGCTACCCTGAAAAATCAGGTAAGTGGAGGTATTTAAGTAGACAGCTTTTACAGATTGGATGTTGTATCCTTTCAAAATTCACATGTAGCAAAAAGTACACTCTGTTGGGTGCTGGTTGGCATGATGATATGCATGTGTAAACCCAGCATTTAAAAGCTAGAGGTAGAAGGATTGGAAGTCCCAAGCCAGCCTTGGCTACCTGAGACACTAGTTACAAACAAAAGATATTCTCTGGATTTTGAAAGTTCAGAATTTTGTGATGCAAATTTCTCAGTAAAGTATGAAAGTATGTTTTGGAAGACTCAAACAGCACATATTACAAAGTATTAGGGTCTATCAGACTAATACGTAATTGGAGAAAATGCTTTCTGAAGACTTAACATTTTCACTTATATGAGTTTAGTACTTACTTAGTGCCAAGAAATGTGCTTGACTGGGGACACAGAATCACCTTTTCTTGTTTTGAGGAGAATTTTCATTTCTAGAACAAATTTTCCCCTTTAAAATATCTATAAAATGATAGGAGTCAATCTGTTTAGAATGAATATAAACAGATGCTAAAAATTACCAGATTGTGTCTTTTTACTTAGATGTGAGGAATGAACAAGCACAGGGATCTTCCAATGTCTTCTGGTTGTGCCCAGATAAATGCACAGTTGCCATTCTTTATTGCCACTGAATCTTCAATAATTTTGAGTATTCAAATTAACATTTGATTTTATATTATATCTTCTAATGCCACTGGAAGGGTCTCTTTAAAATAAACAAAGAGAAACGCCTGATGTGGTGGTGCATGCCTTTTAATCCCAGCACTTGGGAGACAAAGGCAGGAAGAGATGGAGACCAGCCTGATCTACATAGAGAGTTCCAGGTCAGCAAGGGGCTACAGGAAGACCCTGTCTCAAAAAAAAAAAGTAGAGTTATGTCTAAGGAAATGAGATCAATCATGTCATAGATATAGAAATAACTTTGTACTTTATACTGGTTGCTTGTATTTAATTTTGAAACTCATTTTAATGTTGAGTTTTTAATGTTTCGTTCATTTACTGATTTAACTAAAAATGCTACAGTGATCTGTATGAGTGCTATGTGTCATCAACCAATCAATGTTAGTCTTACAACCTAAAATATAAAATAGCACCTTCAAAAATATGTGTTAATTACCTTTCTCATTGCTTTGGCAAAACGCTTGACAAAGCAACTTAAAGAAGGAAAGGTAAGTTTTCGCTCAGTTTGAGAGTACAGTTCACCATTGTGAGAAAGGTGTTGTAACAAGAGTGCGAGGAAGCAGAAGGGTGTTTCATTTACTTTCTCCTTTTAATTTAGCCCAGGGCTCTAGCCCGTGGGCTAATGGGGCCTACATTCAGGATGGATCTTCCCACCTTTATTAAACCTCTTTGGAAATGCCCTTACAGATATGCCAAGAGGTTTGTCATCTAGATAACTCTAAATCCCATCAACTTGACAGTCAAGGTTAACCATTACACATATGTTGAAATCCTCAGCTCCAGTGTAGCCATAATTGGAGTTAGAGAATAAAGTTAAATAAGATCCAAAGGCTGGAACCCTAATCCTATAGAATTACTGTCCTTATAAGGAAAAATTCCAAAGAGCTCACTCTGTCTTGATAGAGCACAGAAGGTGCTTGTAGCCCCTAAGAGCCTATTCTAGAAACCAACCCTTCCAGACCCTGATCTTGAAGTTCTAGCCTCCAGAACACAGTTCTATTGTTAAAACTATTTAGTCTAATATTTTTGTTATGGTAGGTGAACCTAATATACCATCCTTTTACCCTCAATATTTAATACTATGCTTTTGGGTCTGAGGAACACTTAGCAGCAAAGTTCATTTAGGTCAATATAAACTTACTACTAGGGACTGGAGAGATGGCTCAGCAGTTAAGAATACTGGCTGTTCTTGCAGAAAACCCAGGTTCGAATCCCTGTACCACATGGAGGCTAACAACTGTCTGTCTGTAACTCCAGTTCCAGGGGCTCTGACACCCTCTTCTGTCCTCCACAGGTGCTGCATGATGCAGGTGCACTTACATACATGCAGGCAATACACTCATACATGCAAAATAAAAATAAATAAATAAATAAAGCAAACTTACTATCATTTCTTGAAAACTAGCTTCATGGACAGAGCCTAAGCAAATGGGCCCTAATTAGTAGAACATTTCAATAATATTTACAAGTCTGGTTCTAGTAAATTATGAAATATAGCTTCTCAAATCAGATTCTGGAATTATCACTGAAAGACAGTCAGTTTTTCATAGTTTAGATAGTTTTCTTACATTTTTTTGGACTTTTTGAGACAGGGTCTCCCTGTAACCCCAGCTGTCCTGGAACTCACTATATAGACCAGGCTGGCCTTGAACTCACAGAGATCCACCTGCCTCTGCCTCCCGAATGCTGGGATTAAAGGCGTGCGTGAGTCACATAGAATTACTAGAGCTATATATAACCTGTGGTACCTAGCAGAATACTTGAAAACTGTATTAATCTACTGAATGGCTATGCCATTGTACTTTATCGTAGTGCCAAGAGCAAAGCAAAATAAACTAATACTTATTATTGGTAAGTTTTATGTAGAAGAGCATTTAGCTACATCAAAGAGACCTCAGTCAAAACTACATTTCACAGAATTATTTCTCAAGTTCTTCCCAAGTGTGGTTTCAACATTTCATGAAGCAAACCTTTGGTTAAGCATAATCTCCAAGCATGCACAGTCTTGCATCATACTTGTGTGCCATGAGCCAAGTCACAGTAATTCAAAGGAAGCAAGTCACTCCAGGCAGTCTGCCGCCAACCTCTCATAAAACCTCTCTTCCCAGTAACTTTCCAAACAGAGTTCAACTGCATTACCTGGAGAGGAAGGTATTTCCTTAAGAAATCAATTAAAAAACAAACAAACATGTTGACATGTCACTGATACAGTGTTTATTTGTCCTGTGACAACAGCAGCTGATGTGGCATCTTCCTTAGGAAAAAGGGGCTTTATAGGAGTTTTGTTGCTGGAAAAACATAGTGAATTAAATACAGACTTTATCCCTATCTTCTTTGTGAGAGATTTTAGGGACGTATAATTTTTTTTAATCACTTGAGTTAAATTATGGCTTGCAAGGTAAAGAGTTTGACAGGATCATCTATTCTGGTACATCAATATGTCGCCATTTAATCAGTTACTGTGGTACACTCAGACATTAGTGATAATAATTAAACTATAAACTGTACTTTTACATCTTTTTTTTAATTTAGAAAGTAAAGGCAACATGCTCAGGCACACTCATATTACATATGCAGATATGTATCCATGTATATGCTTACACACATACATGTATACTCAATACCACATTCACATGTGTATAACACACACACCCATACAGTCTCTCTCACACACACACACATACCCCACACACTCAACCAGACAGTTTCATATAGAAAAATAATAAACACCATGCAAAACATAAATGCAAGAACCATGACTACGAATTTTGATACCGAAGGTTTTGGTAGGGGTACTTTTGTTATTGTTTCTTGAGCTTTTTGCTTGATTTTAGAGACAGGGTAAGGTAGAGCTGGCTATCCTAGAACTTATGGTGCAGTCCAGGCTACCCTTGAATGAAGGATCTTCCCACCTTAGCCTCCCAAAGCTGGCCTCAAAGGTGTATACCTCCATGCCTCATAGTGCTCAAGGTTTTTGAATGAGTAATTTGTTCCCCACATCATGAAAACAACCTTAAGTTGATGGAATAAGACGAAATGTGCAGCTAATTCAAAAGATGGCAGTGAAGGGAGGAGCAGTGCAATAGGAAGCTGGTACTACTGCTGTGACGGTGGGCTTAGAGCCTAACCAACAGTTACCTTAGCAATGGATGAGGTAAGCATTCTGGCTTTAGGCAGGTAGACCAGATTTAAAAAGCAGGCCCGGCAACATTATAAGACACACAATTTGAATAAAAGAGCACAGCAAAGTTGAAAATAAACTGAGAAAATATAATTATCAAGCATCATGTAAGCACTAACCACAGGAAAGCTAGTTTGGCTGTATTAGCATGAGACAAAGTAGATGCTCTGTTTGGATATGAAATAGTCCTCAAAAGCAGATGTGTAGAAAGACTAGTCTCTAGCCTGTAGCACTGTTGGATGGTAGTGGCTAGGGACCTGGGCTTAGTGGAGGAAGTTAGGGTTCCTTTTTCTTTCTTCCTTTCACCCACCCTGCCTCCTCTTAGCATCCTGAAATCGAAACTTCCTCTACTATGTGCTTTAACCATGATGCACAGCTTTGCCATAACCCCAAAGGCAATGGGATCAAGTGAACATGGACTGAAATCTCTGAAACTGTCAAATAAGCTTTTATAATTGAATTATCTCGTGTATTTGTTGCAGGGATGTAAAGCTGATTAAAACACTAAACTTTTAGGCAAAAAAGTGTTACTGGATATAAAGAAAGGCATTTTGTAATAGTAAGAATTAATTCAAGAGGAAGTCAACATAATCCCTTCTGTATATGTGCCTGACAGAATACCTTCAAAATGGGAAGTAAAAATTGGCAAAAATCAAAGGAGGCATTGGTAAGGTACTTATATACCGTGTGTAAAGCCCTGGGTTCAGCTCCCAATATTGCAGAAACAAGCAAACAAGTTAAATCAATAAGGGCCAGTGAGATAGCTCAGCAGGTAAAAGTGCTTGCCACAAAGCCTGAGGACTTGTGTTCAATCCCTGTGGCCCACATGACAGAAGAATAGAACAGACTCTACAAAGTTGCCTTCTGACCTCCACAGGAGTGCCATGGCATGCCCACCCACATATACACATCATACACACATACAATAATGAATAAAAACAAAAGAACAAAACAAAAATATAGATCAATAAATTCAGTTTGAATTGAAGATTTAAAAATGCTCCTTTCTGCAATTGATGGGACAGTCAGACAGAAAATAATAAATGAGATACAAACAATACTCCTGACAATCTGACAATTTAGATAGTATTTATATAATAGAATGCCCAACAACTACAAAAACCCCACATGTTCTATTTAAGTATACCAAAATTGACCTTATTGTGGTCTATAAGAAAAATTTCAGTAAGTTTCAAAGAACTGAAGTCATACTGAATATATTTTCTTATCAAAGTGGAATTTCATTAGAAGACAATAACCCAAATATATTTCCCAATGTTATTAGTTTCTTGGGCTGCCATAACAAGGTACTACACATTAGGTGGTTAGACAGTGTAAATGTATCTTCTCACAACTCTGGGAGTGCAGATCAAGGTGCCAAAATGGTGAGTTTCTGGTGAGGCCTTTCCTTGGCTTTTAAAGGGCCACTTCCTGAGTGCTTTTGTGACTTGCTCTTGGTGTACATGCGTGATGGAGAAGAAACAACTCTGGTATCTCCTCCTCTTTTAAATACAAGTCCCAGCCAGGTGTCCTGGTATGGCACCTGTAATCCCAGCACTCAAGAGGCTGAGGCAGAGGGGTCATGAATTCAAGACCAGCCTGGGTTGCATAGTGGAACCCGATCACAAACAACAACAACAACAATCAATCAATCTATCTATCCATCTATCAATCAATACCAGTCCTATTGGGCTAGGACTTTATCTTTCTATTATAAGGACTTCATTTAACCTTACTTACCTTTCCCAGGGCTCTACCCCCAAATACAGTGGAATTGTGGTTTGGGCTTCAGCAGATGAACTATGGGAAGATACAATTCATTCTACAAAATATCACCTGTAACCTTTTCAAACTGATTTCTTTCAGCAGCAGCAGCAGCAGCAGCAGCAGCATATACTTTAAATTTTCCCATTCTTTTCATCACTGGAAAGTTCATTTCTTTTAAATCATCCAACATGCCATCGTTATCACATCTAATCACTAATTTGAGAGCACTTTGGTGGTTTCCCAGTTTTTCCAAGATTAAGTAAAACCCCTATAAGCATTTCCGTGAAGGTCTTCATGCTTATGGTTTCCACTTACTTCAATATATATTTTCAGTTCATTTGGAAAAAATGTGTAGGTGGTGGATCATATGGAGCCTCTGTATATCTTTGTAGGAAACTGCTGTTCTGCAAAGCGGGTGGGATCAGCAGTGAATCCTTGTCAGCATTCACCATTGTTGCTGTTTATAGATTCTCACCATTCTAATAGGTATGAAGGGCTTGACACTGTTGCAATTTGTCATTCCCTCATGATACAAGATGTGGAATGTCTTTTCTTATTTATATGTGTATGTACTTTATTTATTTATTTATTTATTTATTTATTTATTATTTATTATTATTTTTGCTTCTTCAGCTGAGACAGCAAAAAAGATGATTTATTGTATATGGTTACAGGTTACACTCGGCCACAAGTAAGAACAGAACTAGTCTAGAATGCCACAGGTCCAGGGTGAGGGCCAACAGGACTGTTTGGGTTGTAAACAGGGCTGTCCCTCAGGTGGTCTTGGTGATCGGATGAAGTTCCAGATCCACTGAGACGAATTATTGCCGGAAGCACACAGTCCGACAGCCTGCACCAGCGTCCCGGCCGCCGGGGCATTCCCTCTTCTGCTCCTGCGGCGTCCATGGGTGCACCTCCGTTACTTGGACCGCTGCCTCACCTTTCTTCTCCTGCTCTTCTTCCTCCACTTCGCTTTCATGGTGCAGCAGTTTCAAGGAAAATAGCACTGAGGTCGAGAGGCATGATGTGGAAGTCTTTTCATAAGTTTGTCATGCACACGTATTGTTTGGCAAGGGGAGGCAATGCTGTTTTTTCTTGGACTTCTTTCTATGCTGGCCACCCATGGACAGGTGCTGCCTACTCTGAATGAAGGGCCTCTCTTCTAACT
This sequence comes from Nannospalax galili, assembly GCF_000622305.1. Lineage (NCBI taxonomy): Eukaryota > Metazoa > Chordata > Mammalia > Rodentia > Spalacidae > Nannospalax > Nannospalax galili. Next base: position 360,015 of record NW_008332965.1, read on the forward strand.
TAATCCTTTCTGGAAACGCCCTCTCAGACCTAGTTGATTCCAGATCCTTTCAAGTTGAAAATTAAGATTAACCATCTCACAATTCTATTTCAGATATGTGCAAATACATTCTCCTGGTCTGTGGTGTGTCTTTCCATTCTCCTAAAAGTGTCCTTGGCACAGTGGAAATTTTAAATTTTAACGGACCCCAATTCATCAACTTTTGTTTACTTGTTGTATTGTGCTTTTAGTATTGTATCTAAAACTTATCATCCAACCTTAAGCTGAGTGTGGTGACACATGCCTTTAGTGCCAGCACTCAGGAGGCACAGGCAGGTGGATGGATCTCTGTGAGATTGAGGCCAGTCTCGGGGTACATAGCAAGCTCCAGGCCAGCTGGGGAACAGGAAGACACTGTCACAGGAAAACAAAGCAAGCAAGCTTGAAGTCACCTACATTTTCTATATTATCTCTTAGAAATTTTAAGTTTTTCACTTTATATTTAGGTCTACGATCAATTTTCAGCTATATTTTGGGTAGGATTTTAAAGTGTCTAGATTTTTCTTCTGCACATGATATATAGTTGTCTTAGTATATGAAAACACTATTGAAAAGACTTTACTTTCTCCATAGAATCACCGTTTCCAGTATCAACGACTGCTTGATTATATTTGTGAGGGTGTTCAGGGATTCCTTGATGCATTCTATTGATCCATCCATCTAGTCTCACAGCACAACACTGACTTGATCATCTTTTAGTAAGTCTTAAAGTCGGTGTGGATCCTGACTTTGCTCTTCCTTAGTATTATGTTGGCTGTATTAGCTTTCTCCTCTCTCTCTGTCTCTGCCTGTCTCCTCCCCCTCCTTCCTCTTCCTCTTCTTCCTGCTCTCTCTGTTCTTCCTCTTTTTCTCTTCCTTCCTTCTTTTCCTTTTTCTTGTTTTTCATTTTCCAGGTCAGGATCTTGCTATGCAGCCCAAGCTGACCCTGACCTCAGAGTCCTTCTCCCGCTTCAGCCTGTGGAGTGCTAAGATAACAAGGCATGCACCACCTCACTCTCTGCCTTTTCATACAAATGTTTGGATCTGTTAATTTCTTCTTTTTTCAATTTATTTTTATGTGTGTGTATACGCTTGTGTTGGTGTGTGGGTAGGTGCAGGTGAATGCAGGGTGTCTGAAGAAGCCATATGTGGCAGATGCCCCAGGAACTGGAGTTAAACATGGTTTTGAGTCATCTGACATGGTTGCTGGGAATTGAACTCAGATTGAACTGAGGTCCTCTGGGAAGAGCAGTACCTATTCTCACCTGCTGAGCCATTTCTCCAGCCTTCGATCTGTTAATTTCTGTAAAGCAATATTTTAGATTTTTAATTAGGAACTAATTATATTAATTGGTAAGCAGATCCAATTGCATCTGGGGAGAAGTAATAATATCAACACTTTGTTGAAATCAGGCTGTGCCCTACTCTAAGTTACTCCACATTGTGTAAAACTGTTTGTTTTTTGTACTGTGCCTTGCCCTTAGAGATTCCATTTTGCAAACAGGTTTTTACTCCATTTCGAAAATGGTTGATCAGTCTGAACTTGGGTGGACACGTGGACAGCACCATCTGTCTGGTATCACCCATGTGGAACAGACTGATAAATGACTTAATCCTGGAGCAGAAAGGGATTTATCCTATAAATTTATTGAGGCAAATTGAGTCTGTAGAGGCATATGGGTGTATTAAAATCATATCAGGGTGTAGGGGCATATTAAAAACACACCAGACTGAGGAGAGTGTGCAGTTCCCACACGTAGACCCCATAAAAAGATACAAAACCAGGGCTATGTACCTGACAATGACCCTCACTGACCTGTCATCTGACCCCTGTGTGTGCACCAGGCACCCACAAGGAGAACTCCTGACTGTTCCTGGGGCTTCAGATTTGTTTAGTCCTGGCTACTAGCTTGGCTTATCCAGCTGCCTTCCGCCTGTCCTGTCCAACCATCTGCCTGTTCTGTTGCCTGGACCAGGTCCTGCCTTTTCACCTCTGAAGCTGGACTCAATTCTGCAGCTTGGCTTTTAAACTTGTAATTCTCAGAGTTACTACTGATTCTTCTGCTTCTTCTCTGAAGCTGGGTTGGGTCCTTTATCAATACAGAGACTCCTCCTGTGTCCCTATTGGTTTCCCAGCTTTGGCTTCTTGGGGTTTTTGAAACTCCTTGCCTCTTTAATAGTCACTCTGTAACCTATACCACACACACACACACACACACATGCACACACACACACACACACACTGTGTGATGTGTAATCTGAGAATTAACGAGTTAACATAGTACTTAAGATTTAGATTGGAATAAAAGAACCTAGGCTCACCTCAGCCAGGTTGCCAAAGAAAGGAGGAATAGCTGTCAAACTGCTGCCATTGAAACCACCCTACCCTGTGAATTTATTATCATCCAATAAATCCTGACATTGTAGAAGGACATAAATGAGTTCATCTGTTTCTGGTGCAGCATGCACACAATACATAATAAGTCTTTATCTGTGAGCATGGAAAACCGCTCTATGATTTTCAGGTAGTCTACAATTTCTTCTACCAGCACTTTGTAGTTTTCTTCATGTAGCTCTTACACCTGGTTAACTAGGGTCATACCTAAGTTTGTTTCAATGTTTATTTTTTCAGTTCTAATGTAAATTTTGAGTTTTTAGCTTCAAACTCCAATTGTTTATTGTTGGCATGATAGGAAAACAACTGGCTTCATCCTGTAGACTTCTTACTACAACTGCTCCCTAGTTCCAGGAGGTTTTTGTTTGTTTTTATCTTTTTCTCTCCTTATTGTTGATGCTTTGATATTTTCCAACATAAACTTCCTTACAGTTTGTGAGTTTTACTTCTTCTTTCCCAGTCTACAATTCTTTTTATGTCTTATTGCAAGTCGATAGCTAGGACTTTATTGAAGTTGAGCATAAAAGAGGAGTGAGAACTGGCAAGCTGGCTCACTTGGGTAAAGGCCCTTGCTACTAAATCTGACAACCTGTCTTCCATCCCCAGGACCCACAGATGCCCATAAGTTGTTCTCTGACCTCTATGCACTGTGGCATGTGCCCCTCCATACACACACTAAGTAAGTAAGTAAGTAAATAAATAAATAAATAAATAAATGTGAATTTTTTTAAAAATATGAGAGGGAAATCCTTATCTCAATCCCAATTTGGGGAAGAAAAGAATCTAAGCTATCAGGACCTTAGCTATCAGTATTTTGTGAATAATTTTTGTCTACTAACTTTTATCCCCTAAACTTTGTTAAAAATCTGATCACCAAATTTGTATGTTAATGACACTTGGAGGTGGGGAGTTGGGAGTAATAGATTAGATGAATTCATGGTGGGCCCCATGATGGCATTATTGGCTTAATAAGAAGAACAAGAGAGACAGTACTGGCTAGCCTGTACTCCTGCTGTGTAATGCTCCCATCATTCTGTAATGCAGTAGAAAGGCCCTCACTTGATCAGTGCTGTGTTCTTAGACCTCCCAGGCTCTAGAATCATAAGCTAACTAAGCCTCTATTTATAAATTCCCAGTCTAGGGGCTGGAGTAATGATTCAGCAGTTACGAGCCCTGACTATTCTTGCAGAGGACTAAGGTTTGATTCCCAGCACCCACATGGTGGCTGACAACTGTCTATAATTCCAGTTCCAGGGAATCCGATGCTCTCTTCTGACATCCATGGGTGTTGGACAATATGGGTACATTTACACACATGCAGGCAATATACTCATATATATATAAAAAATTCCCAGTCTATAGTATTCAGTTACAGTAACAGAAACTGAGTTAACATACTTTCCTTGTTTGTTACCAAGACATTTTTCTCCAATAATAAATATGTGTTGTATTTTGCCTGCATTTATTCATAGGATAGGATCATATGATTTTTCTCCTTTAGCTTATGGAGGTGATAAAATATATCTGCTGATTATCAAATGTTGAACCTGTCATGCATACCTAGAATTAATTCCACTTGGATATGGTGAAGTACACAGGTATCTATAAGCTCACTTTGGAATGCATTTTAAAAATGATGTCTACATGCATTAGAGAGATATGAGGGGGCTTGAAAGAGACAAATGGGGGTATATATGAGCATATGTCATTGTATAAATGTATGAAATTCCCAAGAATAAAGAAAAAGCTTAAAAATATTGACCATAGAAAGATATATGTTTGACTTTATAATAAAGTAGAAAAATTATAAACTTATTTGGGTAGAGGGACGTGAGACAAATATAAAAATGAAAATGAATTATAGTGGTTTTGTTACTCTGAGAAAGTCTGTTTTTTGCCTGTTGGACATTAAGCAGTTTAAACATTGTTGAAATTTCTATAAAATATCAATAGCATATCACCCCCTCTGTTTTAAAAAGCTCTTTATAATTCCTTAAAAATATGTTTCAGTTTTAAACTCAATTTCTGGTATTTAGTATAAAGGCCAAAATTCCATCCAATATAATTATTTTCACTAACATCAGAAATACTTCTCTAAACCATACTGCTTTTTTCTCTTACTGACTTTTAAAAAATATAGTTAAGCACATAATTCCACTTTACCCACAATATTCTAATTTTTATGGTATACTAGGCATTATGGGGAGATGGGACACTTTAAACTTTTAGGCAAGAGTCTGCCCACCATTTGCCACATGTCTGTCCATCACCACTTATATTTTATTTACTTATTTAACAGCAAAGAGACAATGATTAATTATTCATTTTGAGTTTCATATGCCTACCCAAATATAGCAATACATTGAACTTCAATAAATCCTGAAATCTTAGTGTGTGAACTGGTTAGAATACAGTGCACATACCCAGTCAAGCAGAATTCCATGCAGACAAGGAAGGGTCAGCCAGAGAAAACATTTGTTTTTTGGAATCTTCGTAAACAAGACCAGTTGAGTCTACTGGCTCTAGATATTCTATGTCTACTGTAATTTAAGTATAACAATAAGATCCCCATTGCATCAATCGCAAAACCCAAATCAATGGTTTACAAAGACAGAAAAGCATTAGTTGCATTAATTGCAATGGTTTTCTTTTACATGCAGTGCATATATTTTAAATTACTGAGAAATACAAGATTTGTAAAGTTTGTGCTTTGCATGAGTACAAATCAGTATATATCTCTTATTATATTATGAAATTATATATATGTATGTTTTTCCATAAATTAACACAGTGTTAATTTATAAAATGACACCCAAGCAGATGATTGTATCTACTGTCTTCTGCTTACACATCAATGCAGAGTCAAAAATTAATATCTTCTTTAAATAGAAATACATGCAGTTTGGTTTATTGACTAGTCTCATTTTACCTCCTGGTAACTTCTAAGATTTTTTAGAATGATTAAGCAGAGCCATAAACTTAGCAGTTTCTGCATTTGAGTTGTTCTTTCACCACAGTTTCTGAGAAACACTTTTTTTTTTAAAGAAAAGAGGACTGTATTTCCCAGAATGGATGTTTTTAATAAACAAAGTTCAAAATGAAACATCAAAGTCTGGAAATATCCAAAGAACATCATTTCAGTTTTTCAGTTAGTGTTGACGTTTTTTTAGAGAGCTTGAAGTTTCAAATTATCCACTGTGTTCAAATTATTGCAATAGATACTTTATGAGACATGACAATGGAACAGATATGATCTTTGTCTCTGCAGGGGAGAATCACACAATCCAGCATCACTTTGTGAAGGCTGTATGAGCAACACCATGAGTGGGGACAGTGGAGCTGACATTGTGAAGAAGGGTGTGTTGGCTTAGATGCAACACAGCTTCAGGGAAAAGGATTCTAGAAGGGTTCTTTGGAAAAAAAAAGAAGCAATAGGATGCATATGTAGAGAGATTAATTTCAAGGAATTGGTTCGTGCACATTTAAAGGCAGGCAAGCCTAAAGGCTGGCAGACTGGAGAAAAGTGACATATAAACCAGTCATCAAAATAGGATAAGCATGTTCTTTGGCCTAGGGAGAACTGGATTTGTAATGGAGATAAACCCTGAGTAAGGTGAGAAGGAAGGGATGGGGTAAGATCAAGGACACAAGGAGAAGCGGGCCTTAGGGAGAAGGATGGTCCAGGAACGGATGGAGAAGAAACAGCTAAAACAATCTCTGCAAGATGTCAGCTATTTGTTGGAAAGGAAGCCTGGGGCAGATGGCAGCTGCAAGCATGCCATGGGGAAGGCGTGGGACTTGAGAATAGGGGAAAGTATTGGGAAGGAAAAGCACTCAGAATAAACTTAGTATTTCACAAAATGTTGGCGATGGAAAAAGAAAAGAGAAGAAATGTTGATGCTAGGTCAGAGCATCCCCCACTGTGGAAAGTGGAGTGTCTGGGATAGTGAGTTCTACTCGTTTGGTGATTTCAAGAGAGTTATTTCCCCTTTCACAGCTGAGGATGGAGGGGGTGGAGCAGAGTGAGCTATTAGTTAAGCAGTGGAGGCCTGGAGCACTAGCCTTCTTACAACATGAGGACAGCCTTCCTCAAAGAATTACCCAGCTCATGTCCACATCGGAGGCATTATGGCACACAGTAATGCTGCTTTCTGTCTATGTAATCATTGTGGAAATCAAACTGAATAGACTTTTTTCTCATAAGTGGTCGCATCTGAAGGATCAGTTTTCAAAATGTTAAAAATTATTTTTTAAAGATTAAAGTGTAATTTGGAGACAAAACAAGGAAACTATTTAGAAATTCTTACAAAAATGAAATATAAAAAAGTAAATTGTTCAAAAATATCTAAAGTTGAGCTCCCTGTGTTCTTTTGGTAAAGCTCTGGGCTGGGACAGACTATTTAATTTTAATGTGCTGTACCCTATAGGTCAGCTTTTGAGGGGAAACTTCAAGTGAATTACATTCATACTTATAAATGTATTTATGTGGGGCTGGAGAGATGGTTCAGCAGTTAACAGCACCAGCTGCTCTTGCAGAGGACCCAGATTTGATTCCCAGCACTACAAGGCAGGTATCAACCATCTGTAACTCCAGTTCCAGGGGAATTGGATGCCCTCTTCTGACTCCTTGGGCATTGCATGACACAGGTGCAGTTACACACATGTAGGCAATGCACTCATACACATAAAATAAAAATAATAAATAATAAATAAAATTAAAAGTGTATTTACTCATTTCCTTATCTGTGACATATTTTAGAAATAAAACAGAGAACTCAGCAAAAACGTTTTACCTAGTCTTATGTGGGGTTTCTAGTCTAAAAATAAAAGGAAAAGAAAATAATAACTTTGCTGCCAGTATAGTCCAGTCTTCCCTGAAGTACCTGAATATCTCTCCTCACTGCAGGAGTGCAGGCACTGAGCAAATGACAAATATAAGATGATTTTTATTCCTTCAAAGAGATTTGACTACATTAGTGTCAAAAGTTCAAATCATTTCTGATAACTTGTGGTGGGGAGGGAGTGGAAGCTCTGTACAGAACATTATCTAGGTACATAGACCTCAATGATTGTATTATACCTACACCCCTGCATTTGTTTAATTCATTTCTTTACATTGTGGATAAAACTTAACAAAGCCATAAACAAAACCAAAAAGAAACAAACTTACAGAAGCTTAACAGGACAGAAAAGACTTCGATTTATTAAATTTGATGTGACCAAGAGATTTGAAAACACTTCAAGTTTGAAGGTAAGTTTTAAAGGAAGAAGTTAGCCAAACATAGGAGGAGGAAGATGCTTCATGAGCCCTGGGGCCCCTGCCCCCAATGGAGTTTACCTCACAATTCCTTTCCTAGCTGTAAGCAACTGATCAAAGTCTAGAAGCAGGGGAGGTAACACCACCCCTGGACTGGAAAGAAAAGTTAGGTAGGAACTAAAGACTGGCCCAGGTCTTCACACTTGCCACCCTTTGAGGGAAGAGTGCTTTAGAAAGCACTAAATACAATATTTGCCATTTTGGGGGAGCCTGTTGTGGGGCCAGTATTGTGTGAATATTCATTTGATCTCTTTGATTTATTTTAAGCCCTCCAGGGTTCAAATTATTATTCTGACTTTTCAAATAAAAAAAAAGTCATTCTAGGGAGGGAGAAGCAGAAAGAGTTTTCTCCAGGGACTAACTCCCTGAGAGGTTATCTAATCTCAAGTGGGCAGCCTTAAACACAGGAACACTTGAGCACCACTAAATGGATGCTGTGCATTCCGTACATGCATATTTATTAATGTATGTATGTATATGTAACAATAATAATCAATGAAGAAGACAAGAAAATATGAAGTTGTGGGGGGCATGGGAGGAGGTGGAAATAGTGTAAATACAGCATTCATGTATGAAATTCTCAAAAAGTAAAGAAAAATTGTAAAAAATACAAATCAGTATAAGAAAAAAATGAATGAAGCAATTGTCTAAGTTCAGTCAACTGATATACAGCCGAAGCAGGATTTAGACTTAACAAGGGAGAAGCGAGAAGAGGACCACTGAGGTCCCACCCCCGTCCTCTCTTCTCTTTCCTCCCCCTCCTCCTGTTCCTCTCCTCCCTTTCTCTCTCCCTAGCTTTATGTTATCTAGCTTTCTGTCATTGTTTTGTTTTGTTTTGTTTTGTTTATACTGCAGGTGCTCAGACCTAGAGCTCTAGGCATGCTAGGTAAGCATTGGGCTACATTCCTAGCCCAATGGACCGTCATGTAGCCTTACTTCACTTATTATAGAGTTTTATAACCACTTTTATTTTAAAAATACACAATATATGAAGATGAAAACCACTGGAATCCCTAAAACTCTGTATAACTATTTCCTGCATGTTTTTATTGCACATGTGCAATTTGACAAATCAGCCATGCGTTCTTTTAAAATTAAAAATCTTTAAAACACAGTGAAGGTTTTGCCTTCCTCTTTTCCTTCTATTTTCACATTTTTAAATATTTCCCTTTTACCACTAGTAAAATCAAATACAAACACAGATATGTACATATACATATTTACACATATACACATAAGTAATTTTAATAGAGTTTTTGTTATTACATTTACTTGTGTGTGTGTGTGTATGTGTGTATGTGTGTGCACGCGTGTGAGACATGGCATGCATGTGGAGGCCAGAGGACAATCTGTGGGAATCGGCTCTCTTCCTTTACCACGTGACTCCCAGAGATCAAACTCAGTTTTAGTTTGATGCCAAGTACTTTTACTCATGAGCCATCTTGCTGGTCCTTTGTCTTTTTAAAAATGATTTTGTGATGGTCTTATGTGTATTCCTTTATACATATCCTTATCTACCCTCTGAGGAAATCTCTCTAACAGGGTTTGGGTCTAACATACCCAGTAATAATAGGAAAATGTCCTAGCATATAGGTATACCACAATGTGTCAAACCACTTCCTTTTGGAGGCTGTTTGCTTCTATTTTTCTGCTACTATACACAATGTGCAAGAAGTGTCCTTGGCCTTGATTTATTTTGAGCTTTGAACTCCTGTTTTTTTCATTCACTCTTCACATTCAGTCAGCAATTCATCTGATTTTACCCCTGGTTTATCTCCAGGATCTGTCTGCTTCCCACCTAGTCTAAACCTTCATCTTGAACATCTCAGTGGAACTATTACAATACCCTCTGAGCTGCCCTTTCTACTTCGGCCTTAACCAGTCTCTTTCATTCCATCTCTCTCTCCCAGCAAAGATGGCTTCTGCTTCCAGGATTAGCTTTCTTATGTACAAACTGATCTTCTTTTCTGGGAGCTTCTTAGGACTGCACATAGCACAGTGGCCTTGAGGAAGACACTGGAAAGTGGTCCTCAGGTGGATGTGGAGTTGGCAGGAGACAGGCTCTAGGTAGGGAGGACCAGCTCCATCTACAGTTAGCTCCTGCTTAGCTTTATGTAACCACTGCCTGAAGGAATGTGGACCAGACTTAGCTGAGCTAATTTTTCACACACTCCCCCTGCCCCCTGCCACTGACACACACACACACACACTCACACACACACACACACAATCAGTTTTATGGGCAGTAAAAACATTTATTATTTATTTATCTACTTTATTTATTTATTTATTTATTTATTTATTTATTTATTTATTTATTTGTATGAATGTTTTGCTTGCATGCATGCAAGTGTACCACATGTGTCTAGTGCCTATGGAGGCCAGAAGAGGGCATCAGATCCCCTGGTACTGGAGTTACTGATGGTTGTTAGCTGCCATGATAGTGCTGGGAATCAAAACTGGGTTTTCTGCAAGAGCATCCAGTGATCTTAACTGTTGAACCATCTCTCCATTCCCAGTTTTATGGACTTCTATGGAAAAATTCTGATTTATTGGTGGCATTAAAAAACTTAGCCATTGGAAATGATTGTCCTACAGAATCAAATGGGGCCCATCTTCCTTCACTGTTCGTCGCCTTGTGTCCTCCATTATAGCCACAATAAACAGCCTGGAATTCCACAAGTTGCCAGAAACTTTCTAGCTTGCTTTCTAATTGCTGCCTTCACTTCATGAACAATCACTCCCTGTTTGCTCATTCTTTAGGAGATACCTCAGTGGTATAAGAGATTATTGGTTTTTGTTGCTTCTGTTTTTGAGATAGGATCACACTCTGTTGCCTAGGCTGACCTCAAACTTGGAATCCTCCTGCTCCAGCCTTCTGAGTAGCCGAGATTACTGGTGTCTATCATTTGCAAGACTATCTGACATTTTTGTCCATCTACTTAGAGTCTTGGAGTATAATGACAAAGGGAAAGATCACAGCGGAGAAAAGCACAGAATGTTGTTGGCACTCAGATGTATCGCCTGTCCTGTCACTGGCTGAGGAGTAAGGCCGTGACCTGTTATATACGTCATTCACTGTCCTCTGTCCTTGAGGTTGCTTCTCTGCGTCCATGGAATTGATGTGACTCCACTGGTTGGTTGCCCACCGTATGCTAGACTACAGTCCCAGACCTTCCCATTCATGTTCACATTCATCTTCACAGCCCTTTTCCAGGCCAGTTTTACCATGCTACTTTCCAAATGAGGGAATGGGGCTTGGAGAGGTTAAGGAACTTGCTCCAAATTGCATGGTTGATGAGGGGTAGCATTCAGCTCTAAACCTTAGTTTCCTAACCACCAATGTACTCCACTGAAATAGTGCATTGTTGTTACCCAAGATAGGTTCAGTCCTGTCTCCAGGGGCCGTGAAGGAGGAAGAGGAGATTAGAGTCTGGCAAAGTGCCTCAGCTTGCTCAGGATCATTTTGGCCCTGATAAAGATCTGTGCTGAAGGTCACTCATGCGTTCTAGCTGTTTAGCACCATACCATTTCCAGAGCCCCCAAATTCATAGTAATAACAAAATAAAACCAAAAGCCATTATGAACCTCCTAATTGAAGTACAAATGATTTAGCTTCATTAACCCCAATTTACATTTCTATGAATTGAGCTTTACAAGAGGCTCTGTCCTCTAGCAATGCCCTGTGAAATCCTGCCTCCCAAGGACTATCAAAGTAAGTCTCATCTGAGGACAAAAGTCACCTTATCTTTTTTCCTTATGCATCTCCTTAATTTTCTCAGTTTACCTTAATCAAGGGGCCCTGAAATCTTACACATGCAGGACACACTACCTAATAAACAAAAGTTTCAGATAAAACCTTGGAATTAAATTTCACAGGGAAGATTCCACAGTAAGTTATGTGACTTCTACAAGGCTGAGTCATCACTTAGACCTTGACCATGAACTGTGAACTATCTCCTCTTCCTGTCTTTCCAGAGCTAAAACTTTCTAAATTTTCCAAGTACATTTCCATTATAATGAAGGCTGGGCCTTTAAAAGGGAAGTATTCTAGTTAGGTCTGAGTCTCTTGGGAAATCAAGTCTAGGGTGAAAAAATAAAGCAAGCTCAGTGGTATACTCTTAATCATAGCCAGGCCTGACAGTGGTCACCCCTTCTGGCGAGGCCATGATGTCCCCAAGTAACAAAGATGTGACAAGGGATGTGTTCAGGGATTCTTAGTAGTGTATCTGGAGGAGTATACACACACCTCCATTAAGCTGGGCCTTTCAAAGAGTTTGTGGTTATATGTTCTGCTGGTGCATTAACAGAGGGCATGGTTGTGCTTACAAAAATACTTACATGGTTGTACTTACTTTGATAAAGCTGTGTGCCCTGACATTAGCATCAGTACTTTGGTAGAGTAATTTGATAAAGACCTTGATAGTCATAATATGTAAAGATAATCACAATACTAAAAACTGGGAAAACTGGAGAAAGAAGGCTAGAAATTTTTATGAGATTTTTATCTTCTTCAGAAATGATATCAACATTCCTTATAATCAATTATTTCCTAAAACTGTAGGAATGCTATATATAAAATATTCATTCACAAGTTGTGGAGGCCAGGTTTGGAGGCCAGAAATGGAAGCTTGACAGGAGCCAGGAGATTAAAGAAGATTCACAGAGCTGCTGGCAAATGAGACATGCTTTGTTTTTCTCTAGGCAAGGACACATGGGCTGCTGAGCAGGCAACTACCAGGCAAGAGTTCATGTGCTCTTGGTCCAAGGACTTTTTATAGGAAATCACACAAAGGTGGCTTCTTGCCCAAACTGGTTATATAAAAGATTGCATTATTGTTTACTTTTGGGGTCTGCAGACATCCAGTGTCAGCCATTTTGTGCTGACTCATAGCCCCCAGATGTCTAGCTTTAGTCATCTTGACCAAGGCCAGAAATCCGAGTCAGCACCATGTTGTCTAAACATAGGCAGACCCTAAAAGCCTCAATTCTCTACACATGTGAACATGGACATCTAGTTGGGGAACATGGAGAAATTACAGGATCACCAAATAACCAGAGCAGGGAATGTGATGGGCTGGGAAGAGGCCTTTGGGATATAGTTGGATATAGGTCTATGAATTACTCATTCTGGGTTACAGAAAAACCTGATGAGCTAGAGGAGGTGAGGAGAAGGAGTCCTGGTGAGCAGCTAGAATCCTGGAACCACAGAAGCAATAAATATCAAGCATCAGGACTGGACCTGATGAGATAACACACACACACACACACACACACACACACACACACACACACACAGCCTAAGGTAAAAGCTTGAGAAGGGGGCCACAAAAACGTGAGGGCAAGGGGCTGGAGAAATGGCTCAGGAGTTAAGAGCACTGACTGCTTTTGCAGAGGACCAGGGTTCAGTTCCCAGCACCTATATGACAGCTAACAACTGTCCATAACTCCAGTTCCAGGGGATCTAATGCCCTCTTCTGACCTCCACTGATACTATACATACATGGTGCCAAGATGTAGATGCAGGCAAAACACTCATATTCATAAACGTTCTTAAAAATGTAAGAGCATTTGAAGTCTGTTTTATGTGATGGTGGTGGGGGTACTCGGCAAAGTATAAGAGCCAGACCTGTGTCCATCCTAAGTCTTGTGGATTGATACCAAAGAGCACCTCATATGTTTGAGAGCTGCTGATGGTTGAATTCCTCCAGCTCAGCCTTCTCAGCTTGCAGGTGAAGAGGCTCAGGCCCAGGGCTCACAGCTGTTTAGCATCAGATTTAGCATCAGATAGGATTTCTGTTTTGAGTGCCAGGCTTTTTCTATGACTTCCCACTCTCCATTTGACTAGGAAACATTTTTATATCAACACACAATCAGCATCCACTACATCCCCACTTCCATAAAACATAGTGATAAGATGCATATGTGTTATGATCTGATTGGTGAGAGCTTTGGAGATAATTCTATTATTCCAGAAAAACATTCCCAAAGATCTTAATCATGTAGGTAAACGTATGTTTAAAAAACGAAGTGAGAAAACAGTGAAAACAGGAAACAACTGTCTACGTTATGATCCTATCCTCTTTGAAAAGTACATAGAGGGGCTGAAGGGATGGCTCAGCAGTTAAGAGCATTAGTTGCTCTTGCAGAAGATCTGGGTTTCAGGGGGATCTGACACCCCCTTCTTGCCTCCATGAGCATTGTATGCACTTGTTATTTTTACATACAGTTAGACAAAACACACCCTCTCCTAGCCTCCATGGGCAGGCATTGTACACAGTGGTGCACCTACATACATGAAGGCAAAACACCCATACACATAAATAAAAATAAATAAATAAAGCATAGAAATCTAAGCAATGCAATTACCTACAACCCACTGAAGAACCATGTGTCATGCATTTACTGCCAAGCCTAGTGACCTGAGTTCCATCTCCCACCACACAGGGTGGAAAGAGAGAACTGACTCCCACAAGTTGCCATCTGACCTTCACACACACACACACACACACACACACACACACACACACACAGTGTGACAAGAGTGCACTCCACCCACTCGCACAATAAATTAAGAAATACAATAAGCCGCCCCAGTGTTACATGAATGCCTTCTGCTTTAAGTAATTGTGCCCTCTTTCACTTGTTTGATCTTCCTGCTGTGAAAGTCAGAACAGAGGTAGTTTTTTGTTTTTGTTTTTTGGCTTTTGTTTGTTTAGTGATGAGGATGGGTCCTAAGTCTTGGGCATGCTTAGGTAAACGCTCTATGCCCTGAATTAAATCCCCAACACATGGTCCGAGATTCTGCACTCTTGTCTCAGACCTGTTTCCTAGGAAAAGCTGAAAACGACGCTCCTTTCCACATACAACTTCCACTCAAAGGAGTGCCTGTCGGAAGCAGGAATCAGAAGACCAAAGAGAAAGAATGCTCCAAGTGTTCTGTGGAGACTGAGGGAATGTTTCCTGCCCTTGGTGGCAGTCAGACCAACTTTCTTTGAACAGAAGGAAACGCTGACGCTCCCCCTGGAGGCCGCACCGGGCGTCCCAGCATCCCAGCTCTCTTTTTGGTCCCGGGCTCATAGAGACTCTTCGGTTTGAGGTGCTTCCTCTCACTGAGGTGGCTCGGTGGAGTGTGCATCCAGGGAAGTCAGGGTGGGGACTGGCTGGAGACGGATGGAGTTTGTTTTTGTTGATGGCTGGGTGCCAATTAGAAGCTCAAGGGAGCATGTCTGCATGCACCCCTCCCTCACATTACAGTGATTTTTCTTCAAATGATGATGATGATGATGATGATGATGATGATGATGATGATGTTTTTTTTTAGACAAGGTCTCATGTAGCCTCAGCTGGTCTGGAACTTGCTATGTAGCCAAGGCTGATCTTGAACTCATGATCCTCCTGCCTCCACCCACTTGGGATTGCAGGCTATGGGCATGCCCAGCGGCTTCGGTTCTCTCTCTCTGTAGCCCCAGCTGCCCTGAAAATCGCTGCGTAGACCAGGCTGGTCTCGATCTCACAGAGATCCCATCTGCCTCTGCCTCCCGAGTGCTGGGATTAAAGGCGTGCGCCACCATGCCGGGTGTTCTGTTTGAGATCATTTAAAATGTGCCCTGGGCGCCGACATCTCTTGTGAACCCACTAAGAGGCTGTTTCTAGTGCTTAACCATCATTGTGGGCAGGGATGCAGGGGTAAGTCTAAGGGACACACCCACCCCGCCCCTCGGAGCTGGCGTCATCGCTCCCTTCCCCTCCCGGCTCCAATCACTCCGGAGCCGGGCAGCCCGGCTCCAGCCTGATTTGGGTCTTCTAGTCTGGCAAGCTCCTGCCGGTGACCCCGCGCTTCTCTGCCCGCGTGGCTCCGGGCGCCGTCCTTAGCCCAAGCACGCACCGGACTTGGCTCCTAGCTGGGCAGCGCCCCAGGGACCCGAGGACACCAGCGGCTGCACAGGTAAGGATGAACCCCTGGCAGGACGAGACCTCAGAGACCGGACACCTTCTGGGAAAGCTGAACCCACGAGAGGAACTTCGAACTGTGCTAAAGAAAGGATCATGCTCAGGCTTTCCGTCCTCCCTTCGCTAGGCTTTTCTGAGTGCAGACTACCGCAGGCTATCAGCAGGAGCGATGTTTGCACTGAAATACAAAAGGAATGCTTTCGACTTAGGCACTACTATTTTTGTGATTATTAACAGATGCCATTGAAAAAGTTGTAAAACACCATTCCTGGAAAGAAGTCTGCTCTCCTTGAAAGCCTTTTTGCAGTGTTACTATCAAAGCTAGTCTCTCTCCTGCCTTTCTGTCGCTGCCTGCCTCCCTCTCCATCTCTCCATTTCCCTTTCCCCTCTTCAAGAACAACTTGACTGCCTGGATCAGCAAAAGGAGCGGTGTCAGACATATAGAAAATAAGGTGAAATGAAATGCAAGTCTTGGACTTGCTTTAAAGTACCATCCCCTCCCCGCCGAGTGGTCGGATAAAAAAAAAAAAAAAGGCAAGGTATTGAAAATTATTGAAGCTGAGTGATGGGCACATGGAAGGGAAACTTTTCTCTTGACTTTTCTATTTGCTTTTGTAGACTTGAGATTTTTCTCTACTAGTTTGGAAAGCTGTGGCAACACCCTGCTTGATCGCTCTGACCTTTTCATACTGTCTTAGATTTGAAAAGAAGTTGCTTGGGGCAGGGGATATGGCTCAACACAAAAGGGCTTGCCTCCCAAGTGTGAGGAACTGAGATTTGATCCCCTGAAAAGCCAGACCAGGTAACACAGGTCTGCAAACCCAGTGCTCCTACAGGGAGCAGTGGGCTACCCTAGCATATGACCATACCCAAAGTTGTCCTCTGACCTCCACAGGGCATACACTCACAAACCTGAGCATACACACAAAGATTTTTTTTTTCTTTAGAAAAAGAGAAGTTGCCTAATATACAAAGCTCCTGATCCCCCTGTCCCCAGCCTTTATTAACCTTTCTGGCTTCAGAAATCAACTCTCATTTTATCCCCAAGTACATTTTTGATTTATAAAAGTCATAGGTTGCTGCCTGGAGAATTGTGCTTAGGATCTGGTTTATAATTTAAAAGAGGGAATGTTAAAATCCCAGCCAAGTAAGACAGCTAGGCTCAAAAGTGCTGATCAAAAGTCCTATGGAATTCCATTTAAGAAGATCTTTAGTGTGAGAAGGGGTGGATGCAGATCCTCCCCACTTCTCTCACAGGTATTTTAAAATGTGACATTGTTGTTCAGTAAATGCTTGGCACAGCATGTATGCTCGCTGTTTGTACAGTAACCTGTTATTGATGTGAGTTGATTTTCTCTATTGAGTAAATTATTTTTCTTTCTGTGCCCAGGGCTCAAATACTCAACAAATGTACTGCATTTTACTAATAGGGCCAGACTCAGAGTTTTAGAGTCTGAAGTCCCTTCACCTTAGTACTAAATTCAAGCTGCAGACGGGAAATCTGAGGTGGGAGGTTAAGAAAGAGCAACATCAAGTTAGTAGCTCACAAATCATTATTTTATACTTTTAAGGTAGGAAAAATGCTTTAAAGCATCCTAAAGGTAAAACAGATTAGGTAAACAAACTGTGACCATAAAGTGCTTTAAAGCCTGAAAATTAGAAAAAGTATGCATATATAGATAGTCCTTGCTGAAAATCCAACTTTTAAAATAGATAGGTAAGTCAGGGGGCCATACACTGGGCACTTCATAAACCAACTGAGAGAGCTCTCTTGGGACTCCCTCAATGCCATTCACCCCAAATGTGATTTACACACAACAATCCATTGAATAAATTGAGATGTACATGTCCTGGAAAACAGCTGAAAAACAAGGGAGGTTTTCGTTTTTATTGTGATGAGAAACAGAAGTCGTGGGTTACTGTAAAATAATCAACTGTGTAACTTTACCATCTTCCTTTCCCTCAAGGACTGCCAAACTTTCAAAGCAGACATTACTCTGTCTCTATTCCTGAAGCTGAACTTGAAATCGTGCTGTGGTATGTGGTATTTTGAATAGGAATTGGCACACTGTCAATGAACTCTCTTACCGTTTATTCTCGGCACAGAATTGGTGGAGAGCTTATTCTTAGTAATGGATTATAAAGTATTTGATAAACATGTGGAAATATTTGGCAGGTTCATGGCTTTCCTTCGTGTTGAAATGAATCGCAGCACGTTTGGCAGCTGGTTCGGCAGTGCTGTAGGTCATGGCGGGAGAGTGCTGGCACTACAACTGTTTTTGGAAAAACACCTGCCAGAAATTTGTCTGCTGTGGACAGCATTATCAGCCCTCAGTTCATCAGGATGGGCTCTGGGCCCTAGGGGTGGGTTTTCTAAATGTGATAAATTCCATATGTGGCAAGTATTTAATATATTTCAAACCAGGTATACATCCCCCCCCCCCCCCCCA
>NW_008332965.1:378391-396308 GCF_000622305.1 Nannospalax galili
CCGAGTCTCCCATGCTTTAAGGCTTATTCCATCTAACAGCTGGAAGTGTGTCAGTTTAAATGCCTCCTTGGAGGCATCAAATGCCTCTGAGGGCTTGCTTTGCCATCTAGTGGTGGCAGTGATAACCAGCAAGGTCCTACTCTCCAGAACTAGGGATGATGGAGCCTTCCAGAGGGTCACCCATGAGCCAACCAATCACCTGTGTGTTTTCACTCAGGATTCACTTCAAAGAAGAGACCTTAGAAACTTATAGTCCACTCAACAGATAAAAAGAACTGTCAGAGGGACTGTGATAAAAAGGCTTTAAAATAATGCCCAGAGTGGGTGAAACTAGGTATTTATGAAAAAAAGAAAAATTTATACTGTTCAAATTCTTAGTTGTTTCTAGCAATACTAGTCTATGCTATCACAAGATTTTTTATCACAATAGCCTGTTTTAAATTCTAAAATTGAATGTTTATGTGATTTCTTTAAATTTAAAAAAATTTACATTTAGGACCCATGAATTAAACTTATTTTTATACTTCATAACACTTCCCACTACTTTCTTTCCAAACATCTGGGGCAGACAAAATAGAAATTAGATTTTCACCTTCATAAATATATTAGCTGTCTATTTCTTTTGTGTATGGGAGTTATCCATGTGTGTTCCATGTACATGTTTGCAAGTACATGTGGAGGCCCAAGGTTGACCTTGGGTGTTGTTCCTCAGAAGCTGGCCACTTGTTTTTTGAGAAAGGGTCTCTCATTAGGAGCAGGACTTGCTGATCAGGTGAGGCTGACTAGCCAGCAAGCTCCAGGGATCCCCTTCCTCACCTCCCCCAGCACTGGGATTACAAATGTATTCAACCATGCCCAGCCTTTTTAATATAGGTGCTGGGGATCCACCTCAGATCCTCATGCGTGCAGAGCAAGTACTTCAATGACTGAGCTATCTTCCAAGTCCCCTAGCTGCCTATTTCTGCTCTAATATACTACACAGACATTATGGAGTTGAAATCATACAAAATTATTATCTTACATATCTGGAGGTCAGAAGACTGCATGCCTGGGGGAATTATAAGAGAGCTTCTTCTTGCTTACCCTTCACATCTTGTAGAGGCTGCTCAGAGTTCTTGGGGTTGCAACCCTGCCTCACTGCAACCTTTGCTTCTATCTTCACAGCTGTCTCAACGTTTGCCCATGTGCTTCCTTTTTATAAGGACTTGTTATTGCACTGGACTCACTTGGCATGATAATCCCCTCATATCAAAATTTTAGCTTAATCACATTCACCCCATTCCTCTTATTACATGAAGAATATAGCCTCAGGCCCTTAGGATGAAGATGTGGGTCACTCCATAGGCCAGCACTTGTATACCACAGGAGATATATGACAGTGAGAGATGCAGAAAATACTACCCATTGCTTCTGGTTTTGTTTTTGCTTTGGTATTAGAGACAGTGTCATACAGTGTTGCCCAGGCTGGTTGGAAAGTTCTGAGTTTAAGTGATGCTTCTCCAGCTTCCTGAGAAGCTGAGACTATAGTGTGTACTACAGCATTCAGCTTTCCTGTTTTCTTTTACCCCTATGCAGTCTAGGCTGGTGATTTCTTACTTTAGCTTCCCAAGGACTGGGATTACAGTTATGCAGCACCAGACCCAGATTCTTAAATTTTGGCTTCTGATGTTGGGTAACAATGATGATAATTGCTACGGTTTGCTGAGTGCTCATTGTGCGAGTGCGTGCGTGCATGTACACACACACGCACATGCACACACACACACACACACACACACTGGTCTCTGTCAAAAATACTATATAACACTATCTTTTTTAACACATGTGGAAAGTGTTTGGAGAGATTAGGTATCCTTAAGAAAATTCCTGTGCTGGAGGCTGGAGAGATGACTCAGCTGTTAGGAGCACTGGCTGTTTTTGTAGAGGACAATTCCTTGTAAAGGAAAATTCTTGTGTTCAATTCCTAGTACCCACAGGGCAGCTAACAACTGTCTGTAACTCCAGTTCCTGGGGATCCAACGCCCTCTTCTGACCTCCGCATGCATTCAGGCAAAATGCTTATACACATAAAAATAAAAATAAATAAATAATTAAAAAAGAAAATTCCCCTGATATTAAGTAGCAGATATAAGTTGACTTGATTTTAACATCCAGTCTGTATAGCAATGGAATCACCCCAATTCTTACTGCCTGTCTTTGTTATGAAATGGACACTGTTATTTTTGTATCACTGACACCATATGCTTCATGTAAATGTTGCTCCACATGGTGCTCCAGTCAGTGATTAACATCAGTAAGTGACTCTAGTGGGCCAGGAATTGAACTCCATACAGTGGCTGATCTCTGCATCTCCCCAAGTTTGAAGTGATCATGCAGGTTTGTACAGCCCATTTCTCTAATGCTTGCATTGTAGTTTATTGTCATTAGTAATGCTCCTTTGGCCCAAGTGTCCCTTCTGTTTGTAGTTACTTAGAGTGTCTGGGCCAAGCCACAATGTCTCCCTGTCCTTGTGGCACAGGTGGAAGATGCAAGTAGAGGAGGAGATGAAGGTAGGTCTTTACATTTAGATATATGTGTGGAAGTAGGCAGTGGTGTTGAGAGGGACAGGTACCGTGGATGGCTTGGAAAAGAACAGCCATGTTTTTAAAAGTGATTATGCAATCAATGCTGTGCCCTGAGAGAGAGAAAGAGAGAGGTTGATTATCTTAGAGTATAATTGTGTCCTGTTATAGTAAAATTCTGTGCAGTCTACATGAACCTACTCACAAAGTTCAGTTTCTCATTCACTCTAGATTCCTTCCTTAGAGTAATTATTTTGCTTAACTTAGTCTTTTTTTCAGTCTGAGGCCCTAATGCAGTTCCAAAATTCCTAATGTTGATCTAGGCTATAAATAAAATACAAGGAATGCAATTTAAGTGTTTTGTGGCTGGGTAATGTTTCATCATACTTAAGTTTAATAGTGATAAGAAAAAATATATGACTAAACACAGATATTCATAGAAATGAGTAATTAGGAAAACATTCATTTGGGAAGTCTCTAGAGTGAAGCTATCATTGAAGAAATAAAATAAAGAAGAGAATTTGCAAGTGAACTGGAAACTATCAAGAAATGAAAGTATTTGCAAAATGGATTCTATAGGAACTACATGTTTTTGGAGATAGTGATATAGCTCAGTTGATGGAGTGCTTAGTACACACAGAGCCCTAGGTTTAATACATCTGGTATGGTAGTGTACACATCTGTGATTCCAGAACTCAGGAGATGGAGGGAGGACGATCAGGAATTCAAAGTCATCCTCCCTTCTTTCTCTTCAGCTTCATCAGAATTGGAGTCTAGACTGGGCTCCATAGAACCTGTTAGAAAGAAAGAAAAAGAGAGAGAGAGAGAGAAAGAAGAAAGAGGGAGGGAGAGAGGAAAAGAAAGAAGAAAAAAAAGAAAGAAAAGAAAGAAAGACGGAAAGGAAGGAAGGACTTTTTTTTTTGTCTTTTGAGACAGGGTCTCTCTGTAGCCCCAGCTGGCCTCGAACTCACTAAGATCTGCCTGCCTCTGCCTCCCAAGTGCTGGGATTAAAAGTGTGTGCCACCACGCCTGGCCGGAAGGACATTTTTTTAACATTGGCTCATAGCTAATTTAAATTTTCATTTATTTATTTAATTTTATGTGTGTGAATCTTTTGCCTACATGAATGTAAGTGCACAGTGGACTTGTCTCATGCAGTGCCTACTGAGTTCAGAAGAGGGTGTTGGATCTCCTGGAACTGGAGTTACAGACAATTGTTAGCCACCATGTGGATGCTGAAAACCAAACCTGCATCCTTCATAAGAGCAGCCAGTGCTCGTAAGCACCGAGCCATCTCTCCAGGCCCTCATAGCTAATTTTTAAAAGCTCTATTTGTGTGTGAGCCTGCATGTATATGTGCACTTGTGTGTGCAGTAGCTCACATAGATCAGAAGGAGGTGCCAGATCCCTTGGAGCTGGAGTTGGGAGTTGCAGGCTGCCAGAAGTGGGCTGGGATCTGAACTCTTGTCCTCTGATAGATCAGTACGCACCCTTAACTGGTGCGCCATCTCTCTAGTCTGTTCATAACTAATTTTAAAGTACTATTAATACTTTTAAAAGAACACATGAAGGTCAGGCGTGGTGGCACACATCTTTAATCCCAGCACTTGGGAGGCAGAGGCAGGCGGATCTCTGTGAGTTCAAGGCCAGCCTGGTCTACATAGTGAGTTCCAGGACAGCTGGAGCTACAGGGAGACCCTGTGTCCAAAAGCCCCCCCCCCAAAAAATACATGTATTGACTGCTTACAGTGCTCTGAGCTGAGTGGTAAATCTTCACATATATCACCTCATTTAGTTCTATAATAGCATTATGAGATAGAGCTTAAATCTTGTCCTTACTGTGCACATAAGGAAGCTAAACCTAGACTTGGTGAACTGCCAAGTTCGTATGCCTAATAAGAGGAAAGATGGGAACAGAGCCAAACTCTTCTTATTCCTGACCTGCACTCATGCCCATTATGCTGGTATAGACTCACAAATATTCTAAACCCTACCAACAACTTCCATTTCTAAGAAAACAATAACAAAGGGTAGCAGTAATAATAAGTCCTCTCATAATGATGTATGGTCATTTCTATTAGTAGACTAGGTGGGAATGTGGAATTACATCCCTTCTATCTATAGCCATTAGAGTGCTCCGTAATTCCCTTCTGCTGCACCTGTCTCCAGAATCCAACCTATGATCATTTGCAGTAGAGAGCAATAACTGCAACCTCACTTTCATTATCCAAACTCGGAATCTGAAGCCTCAATTCAAGCCACCCGGAAAATGACAGTATTAAATCACCATATACTAGAAGATGGAAAAGGAGGGTGCAGGCACAGACACAGGACAGAACTGCCTTACCAACAGGCCTATGTGTCCTACCTAGGTCAATGAATTAGGCTTTTGATGATGAGCGTATGTAGTTGTATCCGCCAAACTGTGGATTGCTTCATCAATCAGAGATATCATTTCCGTAGACAGTTTACCTAAGGCAAACTTAGAGTTTCCAAAAGAAAATGTCCTTAGACATTTGTCCAATTTTAAATTACAGACCAAATTAGACAGGCTAACTAAAGCCATGGCCTCTTATTACTTTGATTTGAAGGTCATATTACAAGGCACTGCCCTTGACCATGGCCAAGGATAGTTATGAGCATGGCATTTATTCCTGTGGTGCACTGCAGAGATGCTCCCAGCAGAGCTGGCAAGACGATGCCATCTCATGATCCATGGTGTTGGCTATAGTCAGCATTACACACAAGCCTACTGAATTGGATGTTTCAGACATATAATACTACTTACATTATATAAGTATAAATAAATTGTGTTTGTTCTTTATTAAATCTAAGCCATTTGATATTAACAGTTGCCAACACAGTAATCCAGTAGCATCAGAATTAGGTTTATTTTGTATACAAAGATAAAGCAGATGCTATCTGAAACTTAGTTAAGCAATCATCCCTGGGAAGATAGGCTTTCACAGCAGAGGCTTGGCTGCTTTAGTGGCTTGCAAACTGAGTCTGGGAAGCATCTAGAAATCTGATTAAAACACAGATATCTGAGAACCCCCCACCCCCTTTTGAGGAGAGCTTCTAACAGTAGGTGTGAGGTCTGCTCTGGCTCTGGAAATTAGCAATGTATTCCTGAAACAAAAGAAGCACTGATATTTTACCTGGGGAGCTTTGACATATTCATACCAGGAAGGACTTTAAGGGCAAGTACATTGCTGAACAGTTTAAGGTCATGGTTCAAGGAGAGATGGCAGACACATTTTGGGGCCCATAAAGCTTAAGGACTTGAGCAGATGTTTGTCACTTATCTAACTTAATATTTACATTCTTTCTCGCTAATCCTTAGCTAGTTAAAAAGTTGTAAGACTAAATTAATAGCACTGGAAGAGAAGAAAACCCAAATGGGAAACAATTCCATGGGATGGTGATTTAGACATTTTTTTTTTTTGGTCCAGGAACGATTGTTACAAAGTTATTACTACATAGATAATCAGTACAAGGCAAAAATAAAAATTTAAATGGTAAAATAAACAGCAAATTACAGATAATATAGTACAGTATCTTACTAATACATTTATAGGTGGTTGTGTTAGTTACTTTTCTGTTGCTGTGATAACACACCATAACCAAGGCAATGTATAGAAGGAAGAATTTATTTGGATTATGGTTCCAAAATGGCAAGAATCCATCATGGCAGGGGAGGCATTGGTGGCAGAGGTGGCTGGAACAGAGAGCCAAGCAATCACATCTTCAGGCAGGCACAGGAAGCAGAGAGTGACTGAAAATCTGGCAAGGCTAGAGAACTCTCAAAGCCTTCCCCCAGTGCCATCCTTCCTCCAGTAAGGCCACACCTCCTAAAAGCTCTCAAAATAGTGCCACCAACAAAATGTCCAAATACTCAGGGTTACGGAGAACATTCTCATTTCAACCATCATATTCCATTCCCTGGCCCCCACAGGCTCATGACCATATAAAATGCAAAATGCATTTAGTCCACCTTCAAATGACCCCATAGTCTTTCCCAGTCTCAACAATATTCGACAGTCCAGAGTCTAAAGTGTCTTGTGAGACTCAAGGCAATCTTTTAATTGCAACCCCTGAAAAACCAAAAGGCAAATTACATACTTCCAACATACAATGGAACCAAATGCACATTCTCATTCCAAAAGGGAAGAATGGAGATATACTGAGGAAATCCTGGACCAAAACAAGACTGAAAACCAGCAGGGAAAACACCAAATCCACTCATTCAAGTCCAACTTCTGGGACTTTTCTTCCAAAGAGCTTAGATGGCTCAATCCCTCCAGCTTTGCTGTGTACAACATCTCTCTCTTGGGCTGGTACCACTCCCTGGCAGCTCTCCTTGACAGAAGTCTCATGGCTCCAGCATCTCCAGTGTCTTGAGGTCTCCACTGCCAACCAGACTTAACCTTCACAGCTTCTCAAAATGGTCTTCCAGGGTCTCTTGGCCTGTCAGGAACTATATGCAGGGACACCCTTGCTGTATGTTGCCTCAGCAACTCTTTGAAACCATGGAGGAGAAGTGATGACTCCTTCACTCTTGCATCTGTCGTGCTTCTAAAGTCAGCATGTGAACAACACTAGCAAGTTTGGCTGCCAGCTTGAGATGGACCCTGGCCTGCTTCATCCAAATTAGCAGCTTTTCTATGCTGTAGTTTTCTAGGATCAGAAAACTCCTCCAGCATTTTCCTTTTACAAATTGGAAACTTAGCTGGGTGTGGTCTTGCTCTCAAGGTACTCTTTCCATTGTTTAGCTGCAAATCTGTAGGCTGATCCTTAATGACTCTAATCTCCTTATCAAAGAGAGCCTCTCCTTCAGGGCATTCCTAGGCTCCAACATTAATCTTCCTACTGTTCTTTTTCAATCCGAGCTATACATTCTGCATTTCTTTCTGCCCCACTTGCTCTTTTTCTTTGTAGATCTCCATAATGTTTGCCATTAATAACCATGGTATCAATTCAACATTAGGCTGTCTTGAAATCTCCTCCACCAGAGAAATTAGTCCATTACTAAGGCAAGATTTTAGGTTGTGTGCAGATGGCAGCCAGATGCTTTGCCGAAACATCCCAGTTGCTGTTTAAGTCCTTATTTCCCTCTGGAACTACTTTGCTCTCAGCATTACTTACTTTTAGGCTCCTACTAGAATGACCTGTTAATCTCTGCTTATAGCATTTAACCACTTTTCTAGTCCAAACTTCCAATGTTTTCCACATTCTTCCAAAAACTCCACATGGTCAGGTTCATCACAGCAATACCCCACTCCTGGTATCAACTAACACAGAAGTATTAGTTACTTTTCTGTTGCTGTGATAAGATACCACAACCAAGGCAACTTATAAAAAGAGTTTATTTGGCTTACAGTTCCAAAGGTGTAAGAGTTCATCATGGCAAGGGAGGCATGGTGGCAGAGGGGGCCAGAGAAGAAAGCTGAGTAATCACATCTTCCAGCAGGTACAGGAAGTAGAGAGTGACTGGAAATCTGGAAAAGCTTAAGAATGTTCAAAACTCACCCCCAGTGATATGCTTCCTCCAGCATGGCCACACCTCCTAAAGCCTCTAAAAAAAAGCACCACCAACTGGGGACAAAATGTCCAAATACTTGGAACCTACAGGGGACATTCTCATTCAGTCCAACACAGTAGTATAGTATAAATTTGTGTTTTATGAAAAAGGGTGTTCAGTTTGTTGGTGAATTCTGTATTTGTAAATGGCATGTCTTTCCTCTGTCTGCATTATGGCTTTTAGCTTTCATGCCAGTGCATGTATCCTATGGTGGACCTTGGATGTGGGCAACTGCTAACATTCCTTATCTTTCTCATCTTTTCTTTCTTTCTTTCTTTCTTTCTTTCTTTCTTTCTTTCTTTCTTTCTTTCTCTCTCTCTCTCTTCCCCTCCCTCCCTCCTTCCTTCCTTCCTTCCTTCCCCATTTCCTCTCTCCTCTCCCTTCTTCCCTTCTTCCATCTCTCCTTCCTTTCTTCTTTCCTTCTTTCTTTGCAATGCTGTGAGTCAAACCTAGAGCTTTGCACATACTAGGTACATGCTCTACACTGAGCTACAGCCCCAGTGCCTGTGTCCACTTCTTCTTCCACATGAAAAAAGTTAATCAGAATGCATTGAGAGTGAAGGTATTATAAAAATAATCTAACCTTGATTGCCCTCTGCTTTGTTCAATGTAAAAATTCTTTGCTAAGCCTTGCTATGTTAACTTAGTTACAAATGACCTGGATGACAGCTTACAAATAATAGGGAGCAGTTCAAAGCTGCTGGTCTAAGTCCCAAGCAGTACCTGGTGAACATCAGTTCTACATATATTTAGCTATCAGTGAGTCTGTATAAAAGGAAAAGAGGGCAAGAATATGCAAACATTAGAGAGGTATTATATACTTTATCAAGTACTGGCAGCTTTAAGTACACTTAGTAACATAAAAAGCACTACTCTTAGATAGATGATGAGACCTGTGATGGAAAGGAACCAGACTCATCATGATCATATTCTCCAAATAATAAATCAAGAAACATGGTTTGTGCACCACAAATGCTTTAACTAATTTTCACGTAAAATGTCACTACAAGGCACTTATATTGCCTGACTTAGATAGTGGTTCCAAGTACAACTTTGTTTTAGATGCATAGTACATTTTTCTTACTTCAGCATAAAGTGGCCTATGCTGTATACTTTCTTTTTCTGACAAAGAAGTCTGAAAATCAAAAGAAGAAAACTCACAGCAGCTATGGTTACTTATACAAGAGCTGCAAAAGATCAAGCCAGAAAGGTCAGTCAACATCCCATCAGGCAGAACGAATTGGACTCAATGGATTACAAAAATTAAAAATAACAAAGAGGACATGAAGGTGGGAGGGGATGTCAGGGAATTGGAAGGAGGAGGTGGGGTGGGTATGATCAAGATACGTTGGGTATGTGTACGGAATTGTCAAAGAATAAATGAAAAACATTCATTTTTTGTTAGTTTTGTTTTGGCAATAGGGTCTCCTGCTAGTCCCAGCTGGCCTGGAACTGGCTACGTACACTTTGATCTTCCTGCCTTTGTCCCCTGAGTGCTGGGATTAAAAGCCTGTGCCACCATCCCCAGCACAATAAAAGATATTATTTTGAAAAAAAATCCAAGAAATGGTTAGGCATGGTGGCTCAGGCCTAAAGTTACAGGTACTTAGGAGGTTAAGCCAAGAGGAACACAGTTGAAGAGCTGCCTAAGCTATGGAGACATTCAAGCAAGGCCAACCTGAGCAACTTAGTGAAACTCTGTCTCAAAATAAGGAGTAAAAGGAGGGTCAAAGAGATGGTTCAGCAGTTAAGAGCACTGGGTGCTCTTGCAGAGGACCCTCCTTTGGTTCCCAGCACCCACATGTTGGCTAACAACCATTCACAGCTCCAGTTGCAGGGGATCTGACACCCTCTTCTTGTTTCCAGAAGAACTGTATGTACTTGTTGCATTTACATACAGTTAGACAAAACACATAAAAAATATTTTTTTAAGTTTAAAAAAGTAAAAAGAATAAAAGCAGTAGGGTATTTGCCTAGCATTCATGAAGTCCTTGATTGAATCTCCAGTTCTCTCTCCATATATAATCAGAGCAGGTGTCTAGCAGATGAACTCAATTGCTCTAAATGCTGCTGTTTCAGAACATCATCTGATGCACACATTCCCATCAGCTCCTTTGTCAAATCCTGGCTCAGGGAAGGTCACTGTATTCCAATGAATGTTTTTGAACTCTGTGATAGTCATTTACGTTCTAGACTTGAGGAATTTATGATCCTGCTTTTAAAGAGCCAAGCTCAGACAAAGACTGCAGGACATCTGCTTCAGTCTCTCCTTTTAAGCTATGGGGAAAGGAGCCCAGGGAGAGGTAGGCAGGGAGTGTGAAGCTCAGTCAACAGGAGCCCACTCTCATCTGGCATGCACCAGGCTGTCTGCAGAGACCAGGTGGAGGCTGTGGGAGAAGTGAAGAGGAAACGAAACAGTTACAACTGTGGGGAGAAAAGTGGGTTTAAAAAACCAACTTACTGATTTTTGGAAGTCTTTCTGGGTCCTGTAAGCAGAGTGTTAATCTAATCTCAAGAAAATCTAAGGTAGGTGAGAACAAGGATCCTGTTTGTGGCAGAACTACCTTGAGGACCCAGATAATCCTTCAGGTACACTGAAGCATAATAAAGAAGATAAGTAACATTCAAAATCGAAAAGACCATAAACTCCTTCTTTTTTCTTTTTTTAAGGGCAAAATAGATGAACAGGATGGAAAATATGTTATTCTGGTTGATACTTTCCACCCCTGGATGGACCCTTTCCAGTGGGTCTGAAACGCAAGCGGATTATACGTGGCACTTGAACAGAATACCCCAGGTCGTGAATGAGAGAACTGTCCACCTGGCGAGCCCCGCGTTTCAGGCAGATGTGGAGATGCCGGTGGCTCCAGCGTGCGGCATCGAATGTCAGGAAGGGCTCCCAGGGCCCAGCCTTTCCCAGCTGGAAGACTCCCTTTCCTATGAGACAGTCTTTGAGAATGGTACCCGAACCTTAACCAGCGTGAAAGTTCAAGGTCTGGTCCTGGAGCTCACTCAAAATAGCAGCACCAAATCGGCACGCATTAGGAGAAGAAGGCAGGTGTATGGCACCGACAGCAGGTTCAGCATCTTGGACAAAAGGTTCTTGACCAATTTCCCTTTCAATACAGCGGTGAAACTGTCCACCGGCTGCAGCGGCGCCCTGGTTTCCCCCAACCACGTGCTCACAGCTGCTCACTGCATCCATGACGGGAAGGACTACGTCAAAGGGAGTAAAAAGCTGAGGGTAGGAATGCTGAAGATGAGGAATAAAGGAGACCGCAAAAAACGCAGAGGTCCTAAGAGGGGCCGGAGGGAAGCCGAGGGTGGTGGCCAAAGCGATGGTGGTGAGGGGCATCTGCAGGAAAGCGCCAACCGGAGACACAAGAAAGAATCAGGGCGGAGTCCGAGGGTTGCCCAGGGGAGCCCCTCCTTCCAGTGGACTCGAGTCAAGAGCACCCACATTCCCAAAGGCTGGGCGAGGGGAGAGAATGGGGACCCAGCCTTAGACTACGACTATGCGCTCCTGGTGCTGAAGCGCCCTCACAAGCTGCAGCACATGGAGCTGGGTGTCAGCCCCACCATCACCAAGCTGCCCGGAGGCATCATCCACTTCTCCGGATTCGACCATGACAGGGGCGATCAGTTGGTCTATCGGTTTTGCAGTGTTTCTGAGGAGTCCAGTGATCTCCTGTATCAGTACTGTGATGCTGAGGCAGGCTCCACAGGCTCTGGGATCTACCTGCGCCTGAAAGAGCCAGACAAAAAGAACTGGAAGCGCAAGATCGTGGCCGTCTACTCTGGCCACCAGTGGGTGGATGTGCATGGGGTTCGGAAGGACTACAATGTAGCCGTGCGCATCACTCCACTCAAGTACGCCCAGATTTGCCTCTGGATCCACGGAAATGCTGCCAATTGCGCTTATGGTTGAGGGAAAACTGATGCAAGTTCCTGTACATCCTTAACAGAAGAGAAAGCCAGCCTTGTTTGTGAGACCACCTCACAAGACCATGCCTGAACGTAAACCTAAAAATAATATACTTTTTTTTACAAATATACTTTATCAAAATTAGTTTACTTTCATACAATTATAAATTCATAGTTTAGGTGCAGATATTGAAACCAGATGGGCACCACAATGCCAAGTATGTGCTCTACCTGGTGCTGTTCCGTTTGGGGGAAAATGTTTGTTTACTTAGGCATCTTTGAAAGTAAATACTCTTTAAAGCTCCAAACCGATCCTGTAGCATGTAACTTCTCTATGAGTTGTTCTTAGGGTCCTACTCTAGTCCAGTAGGGTGTAGTTATGCGAAGAACATGACAGGTGTAGTTATGCAAAGAACGTTACAGGAATATACAAAGGTTCACAGTAACACAGTTAGAATCAGGTAGAGGACATTTATTTAGCTCACATTGCTCTTGATGGATCTACTCCATTCCTGCCCTCAGTGTTTATATGTGTTTTCTCTTGGGTTTGAGAAATTCAGTTCTTTTTTTTTTTAAGAATTATAAATCAAAAACGAATAAAAATTTCAAATCAAAAGAGTGAGCTTTATAAACAATTTAAAACTATTAAATACTGCTTTAGAAACAGCAACAACAGTATCTGTTTTAAAATTCAAGAAGTGCTTCGTTCTGTGAAATAAATTTATAGGTTTTCAGTTTAGAAATAGGGAAGCTGAGACAGTTTAATATCTCAAGTTTCCATTTGGCAGAGGGAAGACATTTTGTGAGCTACAGCGCTGTGTTGAAAGCCACATCCCTTTATGCCCCACATTGGACTGTGTATGAGGTGCTATAGTTTTAACACAACATAAGGAATTCTCTATGTGTTTTCAAAGGAGAATGTCCCCCTCAGCCTTTTAAAAAAGGTTCTGGTTGTTCTCATCAGACACCAAGGAGGCACCTACACTCTGCTTCCCCTGTTGCTTTACATAAGCAGCTAGTGACCACCCTAGAGCAAAATGCAGAGCAGGCACTTAGTGCATATCTCATGAACAAAAAGTATGCTGTGAATGGTTATAAACAGGGGTTTGTTCAGGGCATTGTATCTAAAGAGTTTTAATGATAGTCAAGTACACTCTAAAATTCAGTAATCATAGGCCTGGACTATTCTTCCTGGCAATTTCTAGAACTACATATTTTTCTCTCATGACACAATTCACTTCTAGAGTAAAACATTTGTTTTTACAAATGTCCTAAAATAATGATGATTATAGTATTGATTACTATGCAAAGGAATATCTTTTATAGGTTTTCATTAAGTGATTTTGTAAATGGTGCTCAAAATAGCTAGCATTCTTTTATAATGTGAGTTGTTAAAAATAATTCAATAAAATTAAAAAATAAATCTGTTGTGACTTACTGTGTTTGTAGATAGGCCTCTGTTAAAGAGCTTTGGCAAATGTTACATTAACTATGATTGAACTAAAGAGTAATTGTCTTTAATGCTCAGCTCACAGAGCAGCTTTTTGATACTGCTTCTAGTGGACTAGGACCTCAGACTGAAAAATGGATGTTTGCTTTTAGTTGATTTGGTTCATGTTGTATGATGTGTATACAGTCATGGTGGGGGTTACTTTTCTTGCTGTGATAAAATACCTGACAAAAGCAACTTCAGGGAGGAAAGGTTTGTTTTGACCACAATATGAGGGCACAATCTTCACGCCAGCAGGAGCTTCAGGCAGGTGGTCATCACATTTCATCCCTAGTCAGGAAGCAGAGAGGGATGAATGCTACTGCTCAGTTCACTTTCTCCTTTTTAAAAAATTTCATTTATAATTTTTATTGTAGGTGTATGCATGTATTGTTTGCATGTAGGTAGGTTCACCCGTGTTGTGCAGTGCCTGTGGAGGTCAGAAGAGGGTGAGGGTGTCAGATCCCTTAGAATTGGAGTTAATGGATGATTGTTAGCCCTCATTTGGGTGCTGGGAATTGAACCCATGTCCTCTATAAGACCAGCCAGTGCTCTTAACTGCTGAGCATCTCTCCAGCCTACGCTTTCTCCTTTTTATTCAGTCCAGGACTACAGCCTGTGGAATGGTGCCACCCATAACTAATGTGGGTCTTCCATTGCAATTAACCTAGATTACCCATCACAGGCATGGCTACAGGATAGTCTACTCTAGTGGTCTGTTTGTACTTTCCAAAGGATTTACCTAATCGTCACAAGTAAGGATGGAAAATTTAGCTTGGATGATGGTTTCAGTCTGTGGTCACTTGGCTGTATGTTTCTGGCCCTGTGGTGAGGCAGTGCCTCCTGGTGAATAGGCATGGTGGAGGACAGCTGCTCACCTCATGGCAGTCAGGAAGCAGAGAGTGAGCCAGGAAGGGGCCAGGGAGAAGACTCAAAATTGCCACTAGCTGGGAACCAAGATTTTAACACAGGAGCCTTTGGAGCGACACCCCATATTCAAACCATAATAGTTGGTTACCAACATTTTGGGTCTCTGATTTCAATATGTCATTCATAGGTTATGGTGTCTTGATCATGTATTTCTTTGAGTTTTTCTTTTGAGAGACTATTTGACGTTAAACAGATGACTGAATGCAATAAAAAGTTTCAAGAAATTATGGACCATCGGGGAGTCTGCTATTGCAAATATCAGGGGAACAGTAGCCAAGGGTTTAGAGTACACTCTTTAGCCAGGTTTAGCAGGAACCAAATCAACTAAAAGCAAACAGACCAAAGAGCCAGATGAGGGGCCTACACATTTTAACCAACTAAAATGTTCAGTAGATTTTGTGACTAAGTCTCTATACAATATCTGATATAGGTATTTATAGGCAACAAGAAGTGTCAGCAGCAGCACAGTTCTTCCATAATTAATTAGTAGGCAGTGATTCTGCCATTTATCATCTGAGGAAAGGGTTCAGTTGAAGCAGAGAGTGTCAAGTCTATAAAACACCACAGGGACAATTTTGAACAGACCATTATATTAAGAATGCTGTTGAAGTTGAGGTAGATTCCTGATCTCTCTCCATGGCATCCCTTCAAGTGGTTGTTCAGTGACACAAAAACAATTTTCACCACTGTGCTGGATAGCTTTAGTTGTTAATTTGACACACCTGGAATGAGGGAGCCTCAATTTGGGGAAATTCCTCCATTGGACTGGCCTTTGGCCATGTCTGTGTTTGGCATTTTCTTGATTGTTGAGTGATGTGGGAGGACCCAGCCCACTGTGGGCAGTACCACTCCTGGGCAGCTTGTTCTGTGTTGCTTAAGAAAGCATGCTGAGCAAGCCAGAAAGCAGCTATTCTTCAGGTTCCAGAACTGATTTCCTGCCTTGGTCTCCCTCAGCAACAAACTATGACCCTCTAGATGGATGATAAAATAAACCCTTTCCTCCCCAGGTTGGTTTTGGTCAGAGTGTTTTGTCATAGCAACTGAAAGGAAACTAGAACAAATGCTTAAGTATTATTTAGTTCTTATAATGAATTCAGGGACTGGTTAGATGACTCAGCAGGTAAAGGCACCTGCTGTGTAAGCCTAATGACCTGAGGTTAATCCCTGGGACCCACATGGTGAAAGCAGAGAACCAACTCTCAGAAGTTGTTCTCTAATCTCCACACATGTACCATGGCACTCACCTCCCCACCTACACATACACCACACACACACCAAATATAAATACAAAATTTAATGTAGAAACATAATTATTATAGTTTGAATTACAGCTTGTTATATACTATAAAAACGTTACTGTTAAGCATTTTACTAGTAAGTAGCCTTATACTAGTAAATAAAGCATTAGTGCCAGCAATGTGGCTCAGTTTTTGACACCTGTCTACCCTCTGCAAGGCCCTGGGTTCCATCCCTCAACACTACAAAAAATAAACAGCATCCCTAAACAGAACCATAGTCATTAAGAATGTGTAATAAAGCAATTGGACCAAACACTGAACACTGGCAGGATGAGGAATTACAGATGAAAGTGACTTAAAAATAGCATTAGAATTCCCAAATGTAGACTCCCCATAACAAATATATTTTGGCTCTCAGATTTTGTAAAGTATCTACCAAGCTTGAAAACTTTTTATAAAAACTACTTTTATGAAAACTGATCAGCAAAATCATTTCCAGTTAACTAATAGAAGAACCTTTATAAACTGGATGTGTAGGCACAGACCCAAATCCCAGCATCTGAGAGACTGAGGCAGAAGGATCCTGAGTTTGAGCCTAGCTGTGGCCGCATAGCAAACCCCATCTCCAAACCACAAAATCATTACACAATGAAACCAAACCAACGAATCAAGCAATGAAAATGAAGCAAAGCAAGAACCTTTTAAAATGAACATCTCTCCAGCTTAGTAACTGCTTTTCCTTCTATGGCTAAAGCACAAGGTTCAGGTTTGGTCTAATTCTGTCCTTACCAAATGGGGGCTAATCCTGTCATCATAAAATCTTGTCCTTATCAAACAGGGTCAACATATAGGAAGATTCATGAATCTTTATTGATGTGCTAGTCAGTTAAAACACTCTCTGGTAGTTCTCTCTTTATAGTCTAGGTAAGAAATTCTTTTTTCTTTCATGTACTTGAAAACCTGCAGTTTGATCCAATTAGACAAAATGACTTATAATTCCAACCTGCGCTGATTTACTTCATCCACAGGTTAAGGAGGTATCTTAGTCTGCTCGCTGCCATAAAAAAATACCATAGGCTGGATGGATGACTCAAACAAACAACTGATATATATTTAAGTCTCAATTTCAGGGATTGGAGAATCCCAGATCAAGATTCATTCTGAGGCCTCTTCATTAGGTTATAGGTAGTTACCATACCCTTGTATGACCTTTGTATGATCTCTTGTGTGTGTGGCATGTGTGTGCATGTGTGTGTGGAGAGAGAGAGGGGAGAGAGAGAGAGAGAGAGAGAGAGAGAGAGAGAGGAGGTTCACTGGTGCCCCTTCTTGCAAGGACACTAATCCCCTTATGAGGGTGCCATCTTTATGTATGACCTAATTATCTTTCTAAAGGTCCCACTCTCCAAGTGTCATCACCTTGGGCATCCACCTATGCATCCTAGAGCAGAGCACAAACATTCAGCTATATAATGTAACAGGTATCCCTTTTAAATCTCTAAGTTGCACCTTGGGCCAGTCCAGAGGATTACAAACACACCAATTACTGGAAAAACTAGGTGAAGTGGTGTGAGCCAGTGGATTTCCTGTGAATTTCAGGCCAGTGGATTTCCTGTGAATTCTCACCATCCTCATTTCAAGTACCAAAACGGGGAGCAGAGGAGATGAGTAATATGTGCCTAGAAATATCTATCCCCTGTCCCCATTTTGGCTTAATCTCTCAGAACATTATCCTGTATTACATACCAATCCTACAAAATACCATAGGTATTGCTAGTTGTATAGTGCAGTAAACCTATATAGCTTCATATTTGCATAATGGGGATATCTACTTGTGGCTAGAATTTTAGTACTGGAATGTTTTAATGTGCCACTTAAAGGATCAGATAGCTGGTTTATTTCCTTTGGAATCTCATCTTTTTCTAATCAAAGTGCCCTTGTACAAACAGAAGCCCCAGCTGCAGTTAGCCCTCATTTCCTCCCTCTGCCAGGAAAACCCAATAATGAAAAGATAATCTCTGCTTCAAAAAGTGTCTCCAGGGTGGGTGAGATGGCTCAGTGGGCAAGGGTGCTTGCTGCCAAGAATAACAACCTGAGTTTTATCTCCAAAACTCCCACACAGTAAAAGGAAAGACTCCCACAAGTTTGCTGATTTACACACACACACACACACACACACACACACACACACACACAC
>NW_008332965.1:396327-414429 GCF_000622305.1 Nannospalax galili
AATATTAAAAGTGTTTCTGGGGCTGGAGAGATGGCTCAGCAGTTGGGAACACTGGTTGTTCTTTCAGAAGACCTGGGTTCGAATCCCAGCACCCACATGGCAGCTAACAGCTGTCCGTGACTCCAGTTCCAGGGGATCAGACAGCCTCTTCTGTCCTCCGCGGGCATTGCACGGCACGGGTGCACTTACCTACATGCAGGCAATACACACATACACATAAAATAAAAATAAAATATTTAAAAAAGTGTTTCTGTGTCTTTTATTTTAGTAATATTTCTAATTTTCCAGCAGCTTCTTAAAATTTATTCTTTTTTTTTGTCAAGGTCTGGGACACTTTGTCCACTTAGAATATCTAACTCTTAGCCAATGGGATCATATGACCCATTATTATTTCCCAGTATGAATTTTTGCTGAGCAGACTCTGTGAACACATTGTGATCTATACTTGCAAAGTTTCACTAACACTCAAACTGACACCAGCAGTATATTGAACTGCTCTGTGAATGCACTCAGTACTGAAAAGTGTAGGTACTTTTACTATGTGCCACAGACCAGAGGAATGTTTTAGAAACTACACACACTGTCCACTGATGAGAAGTTCCTCTAGGCTTTTTGGCTATTCATTTACCTTACATGTCATGTATTTTATGTTCACTTATATAACATATCACAATAGCCTAGAATTCCTTCTCTGATAACTTCAAATATTTAAAATATAATAAAAATATTAAACTGAGCCAGATATGCTGCCATACACATGTAATCCTTGGCAGATTGAGGCAGGAGGATAACAAGTTCAAGTTCTGTCTAGGCTATATAGCGGGTTACAGGCCAGTCTGGGTTACATAGTGAAACCTTGTCTCAACAAACAAACAACAAACAAACAAACAAACAAAGCACCAAGCTCTCTTCCACAGGAGGCCTACACACCGCCACTGTGTCACTGCCACGTCTTCAGTGATCCCTGAGAAGTTCCAGGACACTTTTGAGTACTCAACACCAACACTGAAGGGCGGCAGAAAACAGCCTTTGCAATCACTGCCATTAAGGGTGTGGGGTGAAGATATGCTCATGTGGTGTTGTGGAAAGCAGACACTGACCTCACCAAGAAGGCTGGAGAGCTCAGTGAGGATGAAGTGGAAAGTATGATCATCATCATGCAGAATCCTCACCAGTACAAGATCCCAGACTGGTTCTTGAACAGACAGAAGGATGTAAAGGATGGAAAATAGAGTCAGGTTCTGGACAATGGTCTAGACAACAAGCTCTGGAGCGACTGAAGAAGATTAGAGCTCACTAGGGGCTGTGACACTTCCGGGGCCTTCATGTCTGAGGACAGCACACCAAAACCACTGGCTGCCAGGGTCGTACCATGGGTGCGTCCAAGAAATTAGTCTGTAGGCCTCTTCTGTTAATAGCTTATCTACTGATAAAAAGAGCCAAAAATATTTTTTCTGCATAACTAAAATTTATGCCACAAAATTAGAAATAATAAGTTTATCTGACTTCCCAAATTATAAGTAGGAGGTAGTTTCTGAGGCAGGACCACAGCAGTGCTAAGAAATAGCGGCCTGTCAGATGAGAATGTCTACAGACCGTTAAGCTATTCTAAAAACTCCAGTGCTCTAGAACTACAAAATCACAGTAATCTGGAACTACTGAGTTTGGGCAAGTAGCTCTGTGAATCATATGAGCCTGTGATGGCCTACCAACACATATCATGATGGAGAACTGAAAAATCAGTATCACTAGAGTTGAGATGAGTTTTGGAAAACGTTACTACATTACAGAAAAATGTTTCATGACAAAGTTTAACATACTTTTAAAAAGTCTTATTTAAGCCGGGTATGGTGGCACAGGCCTTTAATCCTAGCACTTGGGAGGCAGAGGCAGGTTGATCTCTGTGAGCTCAAGGTCAGCCTCATCTACATCCAGGACAGCTGGGGCTACAGGTAGACCCTGTCTCAAAAAATACCAAAAAAAAAAAGTCTTATTTAAATGAATAAAAATACATCAGTGGTCAGTAGAATTGTTTTTACATTCAAATGAAAAATTTAGCTTCAAAAGTGGAGAAAAAATCATTCTTAAGAAGTTTAAGTTCCCTAAATTTGTAAAAGTTCGAATATTTGAGTATTTTGAATGTTACTATGTTAAGTGCTCGGAAACTGTCACAATTATGCTCAATTTACACGTACACACCAGGGGTGGCAAACATGCAGAAAATCTGCTGTACTGAGCAAAGTTCAGAATTCAGGAGAACATAGTATTAATAGACTGCCCTGTGTGAAGGAAATGTCCATAAACGACAATGTACTGGTTAGTGTAATTAGCACTACACAATTCTTGAAATTAACCACATAATAAACTATGCTCTGTTTCATCTCGTGTTTACAAAGCTAGACTGGGGTTTCCTCAGCAGAGATTGACAGTCAGAGTTCCCTGAAGAGTTAAGTTAGCCTAGATGCATTTGTGTGTGTGCACTGGTGCATGAGCTGGGAAGGCTGAGTGTGATGCCAATCTTTCTCTGAAAGTAGATTTCCCTTCCCTACCATTATGTTAATCTTAAATTTCCAGGCTTTAAAGGTCAGGATATGCTTAGTGCCAAGATTCTATTACCAAACAAAAGTAGTACTTCATCAAGCAATGGGCTGAAAATAAAAGTGTGTTATTTTGAGACAGAGCTGAATTTAGTATTCTACCACTGTACTTGGGACATTTGCCTCAGAAGGCTTTCTGAGGCTTGGGGAAATAAGTGACACTATTGCACCCACCAAATGGGCAGTTGTGTCACTCCATGTAGACCAGGATGTGACTGATGTGGCTCCGTAAATGGATGTCTTGAGCAGTCATCCACCCACACATCACAGCATCCACATACCTAAATTAAAGCTTGATTTTTGGTGGAAGTGAGTAGACCATCACGTGATATGGACCACCTTTTCATGACTGGTAACTAAATGTCTCCATTTTGAGGCTAGAGGTAACAAGCACCCCAAAGCTTCCTATTCTAGATTACTTACATATCTCTTTTGCTAGAATCGTGTAGCATATTCAAATAGAGCCTCATACTCCAAGCTCACTGAATTTGTGATATTTCAGTGGTTTCCCTCAGTGTAGTCTTCTAAATTTGGCTGTTTATAGGAATGAACAGGGAATTAGGCAATTATCTTAGAAAGCCAGGTTCCAGGGCTCCATGGAGACCTATTTGAATCCCCTGGAGTGAGTCCAGCAATCTAGATCTGATTAAGCTGTCCACATGATTGTGGTGGTCAGTCTGGCATCCAACCATGGCCACAGTCTCTTTCTCCTTAACAAATGGCTCGCCTGCCTCCTGCAGCTCCCATCCATACTGAAGGAGTGTCTCTTTCTTCTAGGTTATGTGTTTTCTATATTTCCTGCCTTCATGGTTTCTCTTGTAACCTACTTCAAGTACTTGGACAAAGAGGGTGCTGATACAAACTAGCAAATGTATAAATGACACTTTTTCAGTGTTTTTATAAAATGGAATTACACTTTAGAAATAGAATTGTCATAATACTGTTTCCTTATGATAAGAAATGAATCAAGTCTACAAAACTCCTAAATGTATATTATCATTTTATAATAACAAAATCCAGGTTTATGCATGTTCTGGAAACCAGATGCAGTATCTTTTTATCTGTAATTCAGTCTACAATGCAGGTTAGCACAACACAACTCAGGGAACTTTCATGGAATTAAATCTTAGGCTCTTAAGATGTAAAGGTCTAGATTCTATTTTTCCTCAGAGAACCGATATGCTAGTAAGGACACACACACACACACACACACACACACACACACACACACGCATGCAAGCACACACACAATTTTCTAGTACTTAGAAGAGTGCCAGCACACAATAAATATACACAGCTTCTTGTCAATATTATTAAAGTGAGTGTGATATTACATAACTTGTGGTTCTGGTTTAATATTGCTTCATGTCCCCAAGTCTTATCTCTCGATCAAGGTTGTAAGTTCTTTGAGGTCTAAACTGTACTTTTTCTTATCTTGGGGACTTGGAGGTCGAGGAACTAAGTTAGCTATTGTCATCTTATTTATGCTTTGTCTTTCCAAGTAGTTCTGTTTGTTTTTCATACCTGGAAAAGTCAGTCTTGTACTGAAGGAGAACTTTGAGACGATTGTGCTCTTCTAGGATGAGCAGGTAGGATGAAAGGAGTGTTTCCTGGAAGAAGTGACACCTAGGCTAGTTCGCCTATCCATGGGGAGCTAAAGGAGTAGGGGCATCCTTGGAAGAGTATCTTCAGAAGGCAATGAGGACATGCTGCAGTGTTTAAAATAGCATTTCAGATTGCTGCTGGAGGTCAGTGCCTCCTAGAGGTGAGGAAGGCCAAGAAATGAAGCTTCTGGGTTAGAATGGCATTAGACTAGACCGTGGGAGGCCTTGAATGAAATTCCATGCAGCTTGGATTAGGTAACCAAGAACTGATGCAGGTTTGTAAGCCAGAGGAATGAGATCAGATGGGAAGCGGGAGAAGGAAATCCTTGGGCAGCACCATGTAGGCTGGACTGGGTGAGTTTGGGTACAGTTTTGACTACAGTTCCAAACCCCAAATGTGATAAGGGGGCTGCCAGGCCAAAGAAGTGGTGGTGAGAATGGTGGGAGATGGTAACCTGTGGAACACCCGGAAGGAATATTCAGGGTACTTCCTGCCACTGAATGAAGGAGATGAGACTTGTGGGTATTGGGCCACCCAAACCTCTGACTTGGGAGACAATCAGGAAAGTAAAACTAGCTTTGAAGAAAAAGATCGTAAGTTCATTCACAGACATGTACCTGGAGATGAATCTAGTATTAGTCTGGTTTAGAAAGAGTATGTAGCCCTTGCGCAGGGCTGCCTGCACTCTGCAGGTCTGGGCACGGCATTGCGGTATAATCACTTATAGCACAGTCTTTTTCTAAAAATTATCTTTCTCCTCCAGTGCAAAAGGCTTCCACTGGCACCTTTCTGTTTTATACCCACTGAGAGGTGTTGACTCCAGCAGTATCCTCCTCCTCAGGCAAGCTCATCGCTAAACCAGTTCTTCTTCACTAAAAGATTACTAAGAGTATACAAAGCTTGTTAAACTTTTTGACCTCTTAGTAGAAATATTTTCAATTCTATCCATGGCCAATCATAACCATTAGCATCCTTCATTTTCATCCTTATCATGAGATACTGGGAACTCTAAGAGGGGTCTCTGGGAAAGGAGTTTAACTTCTGTATTGGATGCTGCTTGTGCCCACCAAGATACCACTTCCCAGCCAGTTGACATATCCCAGGTCTTTGTTGCATGTGAACTGTGCTAACATATGGAACAGGCATTTGCATTTACTGAATTTCCAAGCACCGTCCTTTCAGTGGCTGTGCTTTATTACAGAATATTACTATCCTTGACCTTTTTAATATTTTTTCTCTATCTTTTATTCTTACAATGAAAAAAATAATAAAATCTGTATCAAGAATAAGCTCAGTAAAAAGCAAGAGCAGCAGTATTTACTAAGGATTATCTTGTGCCAAATGTTTTCCATTTATACTCATATGCACATAGATAGGAGTCCTTCCATAGAGAAGTGAAAGCTTAAAGAAGTTAAGCAACTTGCCTGAGACAACAATGTTCAGGGGGAATTCCCTCCACTCAGTCAGCTGTAGAACTCACATTCCTGCTCTAGCCCCAGAGTCATTTAAAAGCAATGGTGGGGCTGTGGAGGTGGGAATTTGGAAAGTCACTCACGACTAAGGGTGGGGGTAAGATTATTACACGTACACAAGCATACATACTCATCTACAGCCTAGTAAATTGAACAATTCTTTAAAGAAACAGTTCTCCAAGCATGGTGTGTGGAGCCCTAAGGATCCCAGAGAACTGTTTGGGGGCCTGTGAGATGAGAATTATTTCTGTAAGACTACTGAGTGTTATTTCTACAACACTCATTCCTCACTCAGAATGCATACACCTGAAAATTTCCCAGTATCTACCTGACATGCACTATTGTAACATTTGGAATGCAGAAACAGAAACAGGAGCTTAGCTGCTTTTTGTTAAGTCTAATTTAGAGAGATGTATGAGGGGCTGGAGTGATGGCTCAGTGGTTAAGGGCACTTGATGCTCTTGCAAAGGACATAGGTTTGGTTCCCAGCACCCAAATGGAGGTTCTCAACAATCTGTAACTCCAGGGGGAATGCTCTCTTTTGGTCTTTTGGCCTCTGAGGTCACCAGACACGCACAGTTAAACATGCAGGCAAAACACTCGCACACATAAAATAAAAATAAATCTTCAAAGAGATGTGTGAAAATGGCAAAGCACCACCACTCTTCTAAATTACTTTGTAAAAGTTTAATTTTTCATAAAATATTACTAATATTTAATTTTTAATATTTCTATTGTAAAATGAATTAAGCACAAATCTCAAATTTTCTCAGTTTTATTCTTGCAACATAGTAAACACTGCCAGACAGTTCACACAAACAAAAGCTTTTAAAGGTCCTCAAGTTTTCAGAGGCGATTAAAGAATTTGAAGGCCTCTGTTCTGAAAATCAATTATGTAATATTTTATGTTGAAAAATTAAGCATACATGTCAAAAACAGAAACGAACTTTGTTGATTAAGTACTGGAGCTTTGGGAATTTATCCAGTTAACCACTATTTCACTAAAGCCTAAAATGTCATTCCCACATAGGCTTCCACATGTTCATTACGGCTCCCACTTACAGGTGGGGTCTGAATGGTATGCTGAAATGGGCTCTGCTGTCAGCTATACCATAAGAAACATTTATTTATTTTTTTAGTATTTTTTATTTTCACGTGTATGTGCGTGTGTGCTTGCATGAGTTTATGGGCACCATGTTCATGTAAGAGCCTGTGGAGGCCAGGAGACAGCATTAGCTTCCCTGGAACTGGAGTTACAGACAGTTGTGAGCTACTATTTGGGACGCTGGGAAACAAATCTGGGTCCATTGCAAGAGTAACCTGTGAGTCATCTCTTCAAGCCTCATAAATGGATACTTCTTTAAAACCCAAGGCAGTTAAAAACAAGATACCATAGAACATGCTTCTTTAAAAGCAGAACAAATGTTTTCCAAGAAAGACATTCATTTTGATAGTTAGTAAATGCTTTTAGTCAAAAAATAAGTCATCCCTGCAGCAAGATACTGCTGCTAATCAAACATCAAAACTCTGGAGACACAGTGTTTTTTTGTTTGTTGTTTTTTCTTGCGTATGTATCTGTGTGGTGTATGTTCATGGTTGTCCTGTTTCTCTCTCTCTCTCTCTCTCTCTCTGTGTATGTATGTGGACTATGGGTGTAGACCAGAAGTTGACAGTTGGTATCATCCTCAATTGCTTTCCAGGGTCTT
The DNA here is from genome assembly GCF_000622305.1 of Nannospalax galili. NCBI lineage: Eukaryota > Metazoa > Chordata > Mammalia > Rodentia > Spalacidae > Nannospalax > Nannospalax galili. The sequence goes on from NW_008332965.1 coordinate 403,708, forward strand.
TTACTGAACACAGAGTTCACTAATTGGCTAGGCTGGCTAGCCAATAAGTTCCAGGGATCCATCTGTTCCCCATCCCCAGCACTGGGGTTACAGACATGAGCCTCTACACTTGGTTTTTAACATGGGTATCAAGGATCTGATGCGAACGCAGATCCTCATACATGTGCAGCAGGCATTTTACTCCCTAAGGCATTTTCCCAGCGCTGTTGTAATATATTGTTAAAAGTATCTATTTAAAGGACAATGTAGCCTTTTTACAATCTCTCTTTCTGTGAATGGAATTCTCATTTCTCTCTTTACATCCAGTGTTTTCTCTCTCCGAATCTCACAATTCTTCAAAGTCAGCAAGTGTTTTTTTTTTGTTGTTGTTTGTTTTTGTTTTGGGCAGGGTCTCATGCACTACAGGCTGACCTCAAATTTACTATGTAGCCAAGAGTGACCTCTGATCCCTGGTGTCTACCTCCTGAATACTTGGAGAAAAGCACTCTGCCAACTGAGCTTCAGCCCCAGTCTTTTATTCTATTTTTTAAATGTAATAAGTAACAGAAAAGATTGCGGGAGGGTGTGAGCATGTGAGTACAGGTACCCAAAGAGACCACCACAGGCGCTGGCTTCCCTGGAGGTGGAGTTACAGGTGGCTCTCAGTCACCAGATGAGGGTGCTGAGAACTGAACTTGAGTCCTCTGAAAAACAGCCAAAACAAAAAACAGTGTCACCTCTCCAGCCCCTAAAATGTTTTAAATTGACAAACGAAACTGTATTTCTCGTGTAAAACATGACTAAATTGAGCTAACTGTAATATGTATTATTTCAGATATTTATCATAAGAGAAAAAAATTAAAATATTCTCCCCCCCCCCCGCAAAAAATCAGCATATGGGGTTGGAGCATTTGAGTGCACACTGTTCTTGCAGCGGAGCCAGGTTTGGTTCCCAGCACCTGTGTCAGGCGGCTCACAACTGCCTGTAACTCCAGTTCCAGGGGATCCAATGCCCTCTTCTGGCCTCTGTGGCCACCTTTACTAATGTGCACAGACCTACACAGACACAGGCACATATATAAACATAATTAAAAATTAAAATTTTTTTTTCCTTTAATCTCAGCACTTGGGAGGCAGAGACAGGCAGATCTCTGTGAGATTGAGGCCATACTAGTGTACACAGTAAGTTCCAGACCAGCTATGGCTACAGGGAGACCTTGAATCAAACAAATAAACAAACAGAAACTCAAAACAAAAACCAAAAGAAATCTTTTTTTTTTTTTTCAAATCAGCATATTGTGAAGAGATGACTCAGCAGTTAAAAGCAATCACCACTCTTTCAGAGGAACTGGGTTCAGTTCCCAGTACCCACATGGTGACTAACAATCATCTGTAACTCCAGTTCTAGAGGATCTGATGCCTTTTTCAGCCTTCAGGACACAGGTACACTTACATATATGCAGGCAAACCACTCATAAATAAAAAGTGAAAATAAATTAAAAAAACTTAAAGCAGCATGGAAGATGTTTAGCTTGATTTAATCATTTGACATTGCAAACATGTCTTACTATTCCAGTGTATCCCACATGCACAATTATAATTTTTCAATTAAAAGTTAATTCTAGCAGTTCTAATAGCATTTGACCATAAATGCACTAGGTGCAAGCTGTTCTGTAGTAATAAAAATTATGGAAGAAGCCCAGCAGTGTTCAGATGAATGAAGACTTCTCAGAACATGCTTGTTTCTACTCCATACTTGTTCCTGGATGCTGAGCATGGGAACAGGCTTTGAGGTTCCAAATGGCCTGAGCAGATGACACCGTTACTGCTGATTATAACAAAATATGGAAAGTGCCATAAAGACTGATGCCAGTTGTGCTCTGGAAAGTAGAGGTGAGAAACCGAGCTGAGCACAAACGGGCAAGTGGGCTGTGTGCAGTCATTTCTCTTGGCTTTTGATTGTGGGTGTCATGTGACTAGTTGTTTTAAGTTCCTGCTACCTTGATTTTCCTGCTAGGATGGACTGAAACCTGGAATTGTAAGCTGAAATAAACCCCTTTCTTCCCTAAGTTGCTTTTGGTTAGGGTATTTTATCACAGCAACAGAAATTAAACCGGGATAAACACTGTGGGTAAGTTAGAGCTGTCCTGTAAATTATCTCAAAAGTTTAGAGCCCTCAGTACTCAGTACTCATACCACTAGGGACATTCAAAAGAGAAAAAAGTATACTAAAATGTAGTATCAATCATAACATAATTTATAACCTATAAGATATTTTATTATTATAATATGGCCACTAAATAATATATGGTTAAAATGTAATCTATAAAAATCACCTGACATGATCCAATGATGCTACCTTCTCAAAGTTAGTTCTCAAAAGAGAAGTTCTAGGTAACCAAACTAGTTTTAAAATACCCTTCTACTTGAGATTGGGCTTTGTGTGTGTGTGTGATGCTTGGAATCAAACCCAGGGCATCAGGAATACTAGGCGAGTGCTACATCACTGAGCTACATCCCAACCCCAAGACTCAACTTTGTTTTGGGATGTCCTAACAGCATAACAGCACGTGTAGTCACCCAATTTTGTAAAGACAGGCAAATCTAAGTTTTGTGTGATAATAGCATTTGTAGTCAAGTGTGTGTGTAAACTAGAACTAGTTATATTATTCTTCAAGTTCCATGGAATTTTCACATAACTACTACAAGGCTTTGTTTGTATGAAATTATACTGGCAAAGTTTTCTACCTTGAATATAAAAAAATATAAATATTAAAAATATTTCATTTTATTTTAAGTGATGTGTATATGTGTATGTGTGTGTGTGGGAATGTGCATGTGAATGTAGGTGCCCTCAGTAGCCAGAGGCATTAGATCTTCTGGAACTGGAGTAACCGGTGGTTGGGTGGTTGTGAACCACCACATGTGTGCTAGGAACTGAATTCAGGTCCTCTACAAGAGCAGGGCATGCTCTCAACCGCTGATCCATCTCTCCAGGCCCCTTAATATTTGGTGTGGGCTATGTATGCCATTTGACACACACCTTTTCCTCAAAAAGTAATCAAAGACAGAAAGATTATGTTTGCATTTTCTTTGTTCAAGGTGTTTATTGCATCTCAGAGGGTAGACATGCACTGGGTTTTTAAACCAAAATACAAAGAAAAGCCATTTTGAAATTGTTTTTAGGTAATTTTTCCCCATTACAGTGTATGTTATCCCCACAGTAAATTCAGATACAACCACTTTTAAATGGTACCAGACATCTATTAAATATTTTGAAAAATAGGCAAATGCCTTTCCAACCCAATATGCTTTTACAAAGAGCTGCCAAGCCACTAGCCACACTGATCAACAGTGACCTTGTTTACATGTCAAAATCTTAAGCCAAGCCATCAGCACAGACAGTATGACAACAAATTAAAATCAAAGAATACAGTATGTACAGTAAAGGATACAAGTCTCTGAATTAGTTTAAATCCTAATCACAGTGGTACAACAAAACTCACTTTGAGCTCCATTGAAGGATGGAGAAACACTAGTCTATAGAACACACAAAGAAATTCTAAAGGAACAGATGTACATAAATCCACAGTGAAGTAAAAATATCTGCAGTTATCTTTAAGTTACAGATATCCCTTGAGTACTTTCATAATCACTTAAATTGCACATCTCTAATTACATTTCCACGGACATGATAGAAACGGACTCTACTTTTCAGTGCATTTAATCAAGAATGAATAAATAGGTCAATTTAGATGCAAAACCTGTCAAATATAATTAAAATATATATCTTAATATAGCAATGATAAATATGGAATTCTCATGAGTTTTTTTCATTCTTGATAAGGTAGCTTCAAGGAGAAGTTTTATTACGGATGTTAAACTTCATATTTTTTAAAATAAAATTTCTTAACATATACAGTGCCACAAAAATAAACATTTCTCACAACAGTTGAAGTTTCTGTGATTGGAAAAATGTACTCCACACCGAAAAGGTTTTCGTAAATTTAAGAGTATATTTCTTACTAGCTGATATCACATTACGCTTGAAACAGAGATACAGAAGAAAAGAGAACTTGCAGGAAGAGTTTAGGGTCTGTCCAAAAGTTATATATATATACATTGAAACCTTCAAAAACACAGACACATCTTTCCACATGGCTCACCACACAACAGCTGCATCATCCGTCCATGGGCAACGTCCAGAAAAGCAGTAAAGGCATTGGAAACATCCAGTCATTGTTTACATCATACAACACACAAATGACCCAAATACGCTACGAGTTCAAGAGTAGGGATAACAGCTAAGGTAGTACACATTCCTAATGTTCACTGTCACAGCTGGGCTGTGTGTTTGGAAGAGAAGTTAGGAGTAAGCACTGGGTTTGGTACTGGTGGCTCACTTTGAAGCTTACTTGAAGTTTCCAAACTCATGTTACTTTTTCTATTCAGTCACAAAAATTGTAGCTGTAAAGAAAAAAGCATTTGAATTAGAAAATACACTGTACACATTCCTTACACATTTTTACTCCTCTTGCAATTTTCCTTCATAGTCAGTGAAAAATACCTTTATGCAGTGTTCAATATTAACAAATTCAAATTTATATAATTTTTCATAATTCTTTAAAACAAGCTTATAGGTCATATAGGAAACTTTAAAAATACTATGTGTAGTTTCACTTTACATGAAAATTTTATCAACAACCTGTCAAAATTTAGTCATGATGCCATCTCTTCTTCATACAACCCTCTCTGTCTGCCTGGGCTGAACGTCCTAGGGGCAGGGACTGTTGTCTTAATCCTCTACTGTGTCTGTCACTTATCAAAGCTCCTAGCATGTAATGAAAAGAATATTTACTAAAGGAGAAGCTGCTCTAAGCAGTCTCCTTGGCCATTCTTGAGATTTACTGCTGAGAGGTGTTTGCTGTCTTATGCCTACTTTGTCCCCATCAGAGGAGCAGAAAGGTTGGCCATGAGGAAAAACCTCCTAACTGAAATGACAAGGTCCTAAAACGATATATTACTAATTTTATTTTACACAGGATGTCTTTATGTAGTCCAGGCTGGCCTCAAACTCTCCATCCTCCTGTCGCAGCCTCTGTAGTGATGGGGTTAAAGGCTTGAGTGTCTGTGCCTGGCTACTGTTAATCTTTTTTTTTTTTTTTTTTTTTTTTTTTTTTACAAAAAATAGTGTTAATTTTATTTGTATGAGTATATTGCCTGCATGTAGACAGATACAACTGTGTCATGCAGTGCCCACAGAGGTCAGAAAAGGGCGTTGGAGTTCCCTGGACCTGGAGTTATGGACAACCGTTAGCCACCATATGGGTGTTGGGAATTAAAACTGGTTCCTCTACAAGAGCAGCCAATGCGCTTAACCACGGAGTCATCTTTCTAGCCTCGTGTTAATCTTACCTAAGGAAATAATTATAAGTCAGGATCCTACAAAAATCTCAGCAGGCATTAGAGAACTTTTATTTTTTAAAAACAAAAGTAGTCATTGACTGTACAGAAGTCACACTGCACTGTAATCCAAAGCCCCCATATTCTTCCTGTTTTTCCTGAACAGTCCTGACAATTTTCTTGCTCAAGGATTAGTTCTTTCACTATAAAATGGAGCAAAATAAGTTTGATACCAAAAATGCTGTGTAAATATGCAAAGTAATGTTGGCTAAGTATTTAAGAACCTGTTAGATGCTGGGGGGCAAAGAATAAGCAACCTTCTGTCATTACTTTTCTCCTATAAGCTCACAATGAATCATGAGTAGTTAAATTTATGAAATTTAAAACTAGATTGTTAGAAATTTAAATTTGGGCTCAAATAAAATGCAAAGGGTTAAGATGGGTCAGTTGTGGTGGCTCATGCTTTTAACCCCAGCACTCAGGAGACAGAGACAGATGAATATCTGAGTTTGAGGCCAGCCTGGTCTACATAGTGAGTTCTAGGCCAGCTGTCAGTTGGGGCTACATAGTGAGACTCCATCTCAAAAAAGAATCTAAGCTTTACTTAGAGGAAAAACAAAGATAAAGTAAAAATATGATTAGATAGTCAAACATATTCTTAAATGAATTATAAATGCATAATTATAAATGCTACCTTTCAATAAACTCTAGTCATCCTGGAACAGAGTGGCAATCTCTCAGCTTACCTAGCAGCTTGGGTGACTTTTACTTTATCAGTATCATCCTTGTGCTTTTCGAGATGAAAAAGAGAACCTTGGAGGTTTCTCTCCCTTCTACTTTTATAAATTAAGATTTAAACATTGTCACTGATAAAGCTAGGTGTAGTAGTAGTGTATGCCTTTGATCCTAGCACTTGGAAGCCAGAGGCAAGTGAATCTCTGTGAAGCCAGCCTGGTCTACATAATGAGTTCCAGGCCAGGTGGGCTACACGGAGATCCTGTCTGATAGATATTTGATCTATATATAGTGACAGCTGATGTGACAGCTTTTGATATAAAAATTAAAACTATAAATATTCAAATTATTATACATATCTATTTAAAACACAGAAGAAACAAATCCCATGTCTGGAATAACTAAGCATTACATAAGCTCATTATTAAAAGCTCAATATTAAGATACCTTAAATTGTTTACAAGAAATCCTTGATGTTAAGATCCGCTAATGGGTCCTTGGCTGGAGGTTTCTTGGGACTCTGAGTGGCAGGTGTAGGGCTTGGAGAAAGCTAATGGGGAAAAAATCATCCCCAAAGAGCAGAAGTAGAAAGCACAAGAAAGACAGGTAAGCATTAGGCAGAACATATACCACAGAAAACTAACATGCAGAAGAACAGATGGCTAAAAGTTCAAACAGCTACTTTGATCTACTTGGTCACTTCTGTTTAACTTAGGAGTGGGAAAGCACGCTGAAAGTGGTATGTGGCTTTCTTGAAATTCTTTGTCATCAGATTTAGCTGACGGAACAGTATGAGTTAGGGAAGATGTGAGAAACCAGTCATATAAACCTACTGTGAATAGACAGTAAGAGGAACACACACAAGCAATAACTTTTCTGTGCAGAAAACATTCTTACCTTGAATCATTAGTAACACTAAACTATTAAGAAAATAATTGACATGGCTTTTCTTACAGCAAGAGTGAGTTTCAGGGGCAATTGACAGGAAAATTTGCAGACAATCACATAAAAAGTTACCTAAAATTATTAGCTAACCATAGTAGGATTTCATGTAAATCATTTTAAGTGGAACCCAGTGTTTCAGATGAGCAAGGAGGTTCCTAGCATGAATGTCACTAAGGTCTCACTCCACCCATTCATCCCACCCATCAAAACTTGTAGCAAAGGAGCTTAGATCTTTTCTTGTAGGTTTATCCAATACCTAAATTATCAACTCCACCAGAAATTTCTGGGGGCTCTGCTTCGTAGGAATGAAAGGGTAAGCACTAAAAAAACCCTCAGGCAGCCTGTCTAGAGCAATAGTTGACATCTTTCTTTTAAATGCAATTATCTGCATGCTTGTAAGATGACAGAAGTCTCAGAAATACCAAACTATGGGGCAGGGATGTCTGTCTGTGTTGGTTCAGTAAGCACTACTTTAGGGGCAAGGGTTTTGAAATTTGAGCCTATACCTATGACTGACTGACTGACTGCATCATTTGTCAATCTGATCTGTAAAACTGAGATAATAATTCAGAAATGTCAGGGAAAAAAATGAAGCTTGAAACTGCCTGACAGAAACTTAAGGCTTGGTCTATAATAGGTGAGATGGCAATATTATGACATCAACCAATTAAAGAACAGTGAGATAACCCAGGAATTGCTAATAAAAAACTGGTTTGTTCTTGGAAGCTATAAAATCAAGTTAACTTTATTTGTATTTATGCTTTTTCTTTGACACAGGAAATAGAATCTCAAATTTATACAGATATTGCATACGATTCCCTGACTTACCATGAATTCAACTATTTATTAAAACATGTTTTCAGAGCTGCAGAGATAGTTCAGCAGTTAAGAACACTCACTGCTCTTTCAGAGGACCTGGGTTTTGGTTCCCATATGGCAGCTAACAGCCATCTTAATTTCAGTTCCAGGGGATCTGATGTCCTGGTCTGCTCCCTGTGGGCATTGCACACATAGGGTGCACTTACATACATGCAGGCAAAATACTCATACACATAAAAAAGTCATTCTATCCTGTTTTTCATATTAAGTAATAATTGATAATACTATGCAAGTAAAACAATTATCTTAAAAAACTATTTTATTTATTATTTTTTAATTTTATGTGTATGAGTGTACTGCCTGCGTGTATATAAGTACACCTGTGTTGTGCAATGTTCGAGGAGGTCAGAAGATGACATTGGATTCCCCTGGAACTGGAGTTATGGACAGTTGCTAGCTGCCATGTGGGTGCTGGGAACTAACCCAGGTTCAGAAGCTAATGTTCTGAAGTGCTGATCTGTCTCACTAGTTCCCAAACAATTATCTTAGGTCATAAAATTATATTAATTTATTTCTAAAGTTTTCACACAGTGAATATAACAATGTTTAAAAAAAACTCAATAACACTGTTTCAAGTTCATTAAGAAAGCAAACACCCTGTGTGTTTTCCAAAAACAGACGGTAAGCATTCACAGGAAACTCCCTAGGGGAGATCCATCTTCGAATTTGGGTATATATTTGTTAAATTTTCCCCAACCTGCAGGTCCTAAACACTCCTTCTACCCCTGGACAGCAATGCTAGGGTTCATCAGTCTCCACGTAATCCAAAATCTTTTCTGAAGCCAACGGACAGGCTGCAGCCATGAAGGCCAAGCCACTGCCTCACACTCCCAGCTGTCTCCCCATACCACCAAGTATTCTACTGGCTTTTGAGGAGAAGCGAAAGTAACTTCCAGGAAACTCTTAAGAAATGGAGGATAGATTTAAAGAGGGATCAAGGGAACAATTAGATTAAAGAACTCAGAAAGTTCTAAGTATCCCATAGATAAGACAATATATTCACTTGGTAAGTTTCAAATATCAAAGGAATGAAGCCATTTACTGATGTCATTACATTTGACTTGAGCTGTTTGGTTTAGTTTGCTCAGCAAGTTACTACTCAAGTTATAATTTGGTGTTCTGACTCTGTCTAGGCCAAATGTTCATGAGGAAGTCTGTTGGTTTCAGATATTCCTCTTTATTTGCCAGATAATTTAAAAGAATCAAGAGAGGATTGCTTCCAGCATAGCTAGCATTATTAGCAACAAAGAGCTTCATAAAGTGATTATTTTTGTAAGTGGAAGTAGCACATGGTAGAGGATGGAATTTGGCCTCACTAAAGCAGCCATTCCCTTCGTCCTGGATCCTAGGAGGTTAGTAACCTCTAAATCATGTTGAGCGATACGCATGATTTTGCTATTCAAAGTTGCTCAGCACACATCTTTAATCCCAGCACTCCAGAAGCAGAGGCAGGTGGATCTCTGTGAGATTGAGGCCAGTCTGGTCTACACAGCAAGTTCCAGGCCAGCTGGGGAGACAGGGAATTGCTCTCAAAAAACAAAAAAACAAAACAAAGTTGCTCCCAGAAACCTGCCCTTTCCCAATAGCTTTTGCTAACAAGGTGACTCACAGGGACCCTTCCAGAGTGTGTGCTGAGATGACTCAGAGTGGATGGAGGCTTTCACACCAGAAAGGCCAACCGGTCATTATGTGGTTGGGTCTTTGGGCTGCATAAGAGAAAGCATGGTCTCCAGAGTGGGAAGGGGTTGGACACTGAGTTTGACCTGTAGGTAATAATTCAATCATTACGGTGTAATGAAGCTTTGATAATGCCAGACAGAAGCTTGAGTGCACTTCTTTGGGTGGAAATATATTATCAAACATGATGCCAGGAATAGCTTCATGTTTAGACCTACCACAAATGTCACCCTTCAGCTGCCTCTCATCAGTATCCGTTCACATCGGCAAAACTATAACCATACAGTACTTTCCTGAGTTCTGTGAGTCACTATAGGGAATTCTCTAATCTGAAGGTTGTCATGGAGAACTTCAATATTATACCCAGATGGTGTGGAGTGAGGTAGCCCTGGGGACTTCCAAACTTGTGGCTGGTAGTTTCATAGAGGAGATTCTTATGGCAACTTCCCTCAGACTCTGCAGTTTGGCAAACACATTGTTGGTGTCACAAGGGGTGGGCAGACTTGGCAGGCTGGTGAACTATGACTACACGTTTTTTTGCTCACTCTGGGAACATAAGATAAAACTATGGCTCAGAAACATTCAGTTTCCTTGGCATGGTGGTGCACATCTGTAATCCCAGTACTTGGGAGGCAGAATAAGAAGCCTCGGCTACACAGTGAGCTTGAGGCTAGCCTGGGCTGTGTGAAGCTATATCAAAAAACCTGCCAAACCCCAATCAAAACCTAAGCCCAGTCATTTCACTGGGATACGTGCATTGGATTTTGTTGTTTTCTTGTTTTTCTCTTGAACCATTCTGAATTAAATGAAGGAAGAAGAGAAGGACGCTTAGTTATTTCTATCACTGGCTCCAAATCTCACACTATGGCTAATCAATCAGCCTTCCATGTCCCTTTACTGCTGAAGCAGCAACTACAAGAAGTGCCATTAGGTAAAAAAAAATTCTTTTAAACAGCCACATTGAAGCAGGATAGAGAGACAGGGAAAACTATGGGGACATAGGAAGGAAAAGAACCCTTCACCCTGGGGTCTGATTGAAGCAAGAATCCCAGCGCAATAAACATTTTCTGTGAAGGCTGATAACATAGAAATACTTCTTTTCAT